>NW_026571095.1:7210862-7293862 GCF_026225935.1 Boleophthalmus pectinirostris
ATACAGTATGTGATATGTGAGAGGATAAGGGCAACGAAGTAAGATTTTGCTGCCTCAATTGATGAAGATCAAGCAATTAGAAACACTTAATGCTAATAATTCAACAACAGAAACTCATAATGACTTAAGGAAATATTAACTCCAACTTAACAACATAACAAATAAACAAACACAATTCTTAATTCACAGGCTTCGACAAGAACATTTTCATCACAACAATAAATCTGGTAAATATCTGGCAAATCAAATCAAACAAAATCAAGAAAAAAATACAATTCCCACCATCAGAAACTCAGCAGGGAAGCTCACTAACTCAGAACAGGAAATAAATGAAATATTCAGAAATTTTTATGAAAAATTATACTCATCTGAACAGGACCCAAAACAAGAAGACATAGACTCATTTCTCAGGAACATCAAAACACCACAACTTAATACAGAACAGATTAGTATGTTAGATTCACCGATAACAGAAAAAGACCTCTCCACAGCCCTCAACCTTATGCCAAACAACAAAGCACCCGGTCCCGATGGCTTCCCTGCTGAGTTCTATAAACACTTTTGGTCCATTTTAGCACCACTATTCACTAAAGCAATAACTGAAATCAAACAAACGTCCAGATTTCCAGAACACATGAATTTAGCTATCATCTCACTCCTCCCCAAACCGAATAAAGACCACACCCTACCATCAAATTACCGCCCTCTCTCATTAACGTAGACATAAAAATCCTCAGCAAAGCTCTTGCCCATAGAATAGAACAGGTCACCCCTCACATAATTCACCCAGATCAGACAGGTTTCATCAAAGGTAGACAAGCATCGAATAATACATGCAGACTGTTCAATTTAATCCACTACTCATCATTACAAGAAGAAGACGCCATCATAGCAACCTTAGATGCAGAAAAAGCATTTGACAAAGTAAACTGGAAATTTCTCTTCGCCACACTACACAAATTTGGCTTTGGGGAATTATTTATTAACTGGATCAAAATTTTGTACACTTTACCTTCAGCCTCTGTCATTACTAATGGTCTAACATCACAACGTTTCACACTGCACAGAGGGACAAGGCAAGGATGCCCACTCTCCCCCTCCCTATTCACCATTTTCATTGAGCCACTCGCAATAGCCATCCGTCAGAACCCCCACATACAAGGATTTCAAACAGCTCATATGCAACATACAATTAATCTCTATGCCGATGACATCTTACTTACACTCCAGAAACCACAATCATCTCTACAGGAAACAATTACCCTCATTGAATCATTCTCTAAAATCTCTGACTACTCAATAAACTAGACAAAATCCTCTATCCTCCCATTACACAACACCAAATGGGGTGCAACAGCCCATACATCACATATTCCTTTATGCACCGGTCACATCGCAAACATGGGCATTAACATTTCCTCCAGGCTGTCAGAGCTAACTGGACTCAACTTCACTCCACTTCTCAAAACAATAGACAACTATCTATACCACTGGAGGAATCTACCACTATCCATTCTGGGCAGAATAGCAATAACCAAAATGAAAATACTTCCCAAAATAAATGACCTCTTTTCAATGATTCCAATCCAAACCCAACAACACCTGGTTCAGCTCCCTCGACTCAATAATCACCAAGATCTACTGGAAAAATAAGCCACCAAGGGTCAAACTGACAACACTTCAAAAACCCAAAGCATTAGATTAGATGCACCACACTTCTATCATTACTTTCTGTCAAATCAGTTACAGTACATATACAAGTGGACACACCCCAGTCACTCAGATTACACCTGGCTAGACATAGAAGAAACACTCTGTAAGGACATTCAGATTTCAGATATCCCTTTTCTCAGCCAATCAATCAAATGACATCCATGTTTCAAAGTAACAACCATAGCATCCGCTCTGACAGCCCAAAATCACACTATCTCATTATCTAACTTCACCCCCTTCTGGAATAACCCTGACTTTCTTAGCAACAAAAACAACAACAAAAAAACACTTAATTTTCACTCCTGGGTGCAAAAGGGCATCGCACATTTAAAACACATCTTCCATAATAACACCCTGGTGCCATTCCCATACCTGGTCCAGGAGTTCGGCATCACGAGTAATCAGTTTCTGGAATATTCACAACTCAAATCCTCGGTACAGTCAAAAATTAATACTAGTACAGCAAATCTATGCCTTTCCCCTGCAATCTCAGAATTAATCAATATCCCCAACCCCAAAAAACTCCTATCAAAGATTTATAAAATAATATCTCACTCCGACCAAACTATATCATTACCGTCAATAAAATGGGAACAAGATCTCTCCCTCATTCGTGATGCCAACTTCTGGACCCAGATCTGTAAAAACATTTATCTCATGACAAAAAAATGCAAATCTACAACTCATACAATATAAGGTACTCCACAGAACTCACTACACTGGTCAAAAAATGCTGAAAATGGGTTTCACATCAGAAATTAACTGCACAAATTGCACACAAAACCTCCCCGACACTTATATTCACGCCTTCTGGCATTGCACACCCATCAGGCACTTATGGGAAGGAATCACGAACTCACTATCCCACTTTATGGGTTGTCGCATCCCCATGTCCTCCTCACTTTGCCTTCTAGGAGACCTTTCAATAATCACAATAGATAATAATAAAAACCATAAACCTCTCCTTGTGGCCCTAAGTATCGCCAAGAAAACTATCCTCATGAACTGGAAATCAAGACACAACATACATCTGACACACTGGAAAAACCTACTCATTGACCATATCTCTCTGGAATACACATCTACTACCCCCGTCAGCACAACAGCACCCCAGTCACCCTGGTCCACCTTTCTCGATTTTCTACAAATGTAATTTCATATTTTATTATTCTTCTCCTCGTTCCTTAACTCTTTTCTTTGTCTGGTAACCAACCACCTTTTGCCTGACATTAAAATAGATTAAGTCCTGAGAGTACATACACATGCACACATGCACACACACATAACACACCCATACACACTCACACACACCTGTACAAACACACGCAATGCCATACACACCGCTTTATTTTATAAAGAAACAGGGATGGGATAGACAGGATATATAAAACAGTACTTTAACAGACTTAGGAACACAGCACAAAGTTGTCTGCCTCAGGTCCCTAGCGGGCTGGGCCCTCTCTGCTGTCACCTGGGTGTTGGGTGTGACAATAGACCGTCCAATTTGTTTTAGGATGACTGTGTCTAGACCATACACATCCTTGGCTCTTGATGATTTTAAGAGTACAATGGCTTTATGTGCTGTAGACACAGGGCTTGGCTTCAATGGAGGTTCAACTTATACTGTAGTGGGTATTGAAGTGACAACTGTATCACTTACAGGGAAACATTTGGTGATCATTTTAACTGAATTGACAAAATAGTTATTAAGTGTTTGCTGTGGATCTGCTGCAGATCTGTTTGTTACGTCATCCATCCATCCATTTTCGTCAGCTTATCCGGGGCCGGGTCGCGGGGGCAGCAGCCTAAGCAGGGACTCCCAGACTTCCTTCACCCCAGACACGTCCTCCAGCTCCTCCGGGGGAACCCCGAGGCGTTCCCAGGCCAGCCGAGAGACATAGTCCCTCCAGCGTGTCCTGGGTCTTCCCCGGGGCCTCCTCCCGGCGGGACATGCCTGGAACACCTCCCGAGGGAGGCGCCCAGGAGGCATCCAGAACAGATGCCCGAGCCACCTCAACTGGCTCCTCTCGACGTGGAGGAGCAGCGGCTCTACTCCGAGCTCTAAGGGAGCGCCCAGCCACCCTGCGAAGGAAACTCATTTCGAGCACTTGTATCCACGATCTTGTCCTTTCGGTCACCACCCAGAGCTCATGACCATAGGTGAGAGTAGGAACGAAGACTGACCGGTAAATCGAGAGCTTCGCCTTTCGGCTCAGCTCCCTCTTCACCACAACGGTCCGATACAGCGACCGCATCACTGCCGAAGCTGCACCGATCCGCCTGTCAATCTCACGTTCCGTCCTTCCCTCACTCGTGAACAAGACCCCGAGATACTTGAACTCCTCCACTTGAGGCAAAGACTCCCCACCCACCCGGAGAGGGCAAGCCACATTTTTCCGGTCGAGAACCATGGCCTCGGACTTAGAAGAGCTGATCTTCATCCCAGCCGCTTCACACTCGGCTGCAAACCGCCCCAGTGCACATTGCAGGTCCTGGTCCGATGAAGCCAACAGGACAACATCGTCCGCAAACAGCAGAGATGAGATCCTGTGGTCCCCAAACCGGACCCCCTCCGGCCCCTGACTGCACCTAGATAAATAAATACAATGAACAGAACCGGTGACAAAGGGCAGCCCTGGCGGAGTCCAACATGCACCGGGAACAGGTCTGACTTACTGCCGGCAATGCGAACACAGCTCCTGCTCCGGTCATACAGGGACTGGACAGCCCTTAGCAAAGGGCCCCAGACCCCATACTCCCAGAGCACCCCCCACAAGACACCATGAGGGACACGGTCGAATGCCTTCTCCAGATCCACAAAACACATGTGGACTGGTTGGGCAAACTCCCATGAACCCTCGAGCACCCTATGGAGAGTGTAGAGCTGGTCCAGTGTTCCACGGCCAGGACGAAAACCACACTGCTCTTCCTGGATCCGAGGTTCGACTATCGGCCGGATTCTCCTCTCCAGTACCCTGGTATAGACCTTACCGGGAAGGCTGAGGAGTGTGATTCTCCTGTAGTTGGAACACACCCTCCGGTCCCCCTTCTTATACAGAGGGACCACCACCCCGGTTTGCCAGTCCAGAGGTACTCTCCCCGACCGCCACGCGATGTTGAAGAGGCGTGTCAGCCAAGACAGCCCCACAACATCCAGAGACTTAAGGTACTCAGGACGGATCTCATCCAACCCCGTAGCCTTGCCACCAAGGAGCTTTCCAACCACCTCAGTGACTTCAGCCAGGGTGATGAATGAGTCCGCCTCCGAGCACCCAGCCTCGGCCTCCTCTTCGGAAGACGTGACGGTGGGATTGAGGAGATCCTCAAAGTATTCCTTCCACTGCGGGACAACGTCCCCAGTCGAGGTCAACAGCTCTCCCCCCGCACTGTAAACAGTGTTGGTGAAAAACTGCTTTCCCCTCCTGAGGCGCCGGACGGTTTGCCAGAATCTCTCTGAGGCCGTCCGATAGTCCTTCTCCATGGCCTCCCCGAACTCCTCCCAGCTCCAAATTTTTGCCTCCGCAACCACACGGGCTGCAGCACGCTTGGCCCACCGGTACCCGTCAGCTGCTTCAGGAGTCCCCTGAGCCAGCAAGGCCCGATAGGACTCCTTCTTCAGCTTGACGGCATCCCTTACTTCCGGTGTCCACCACCGGGTTCGGGGATTGCCGCCGCGACAGGCACTACAGACCTTACGCCCACAGCTACGAGCAGCCGCATCGACGATAGAGGCCGAGAATGAAGCCCACTCAGACTCCATATCTCCAGCCTCCCCCAGAATCTGGAAGAAGTCCTCCCGGAGGTGCGAGTTGAAAGTCCCTCTGACAGAGGGCTCCACCAGACGTTCCCAACAGACCCTCACTACACGCTTGGGCCTGCCAGGTCTTTCCGGCTTCCTCCTCTGCCAGCGAACCCAACTCACAACCAGGTGGTGATCAGATGACAGCTTAGCCCCTCTCTTCACCCGAGTGTCCAAGACACGTGGCCGGAGGTCAGATGACACGACTACAAAGTCGATCATCGACCTCCGACCTAGGGTGTCCTGGTGCCACGTGCACTTATGGACACCCTTGTGCTCGAACATGGTGTTCGTTATGGACAAACTGTGACTAGCACAGAAGTCCAATAACAAAACACCGCTCGGGTTCAGATCAGGGAGGCCGTTCCTCCCAATTACCCCTCTCAAAGTGTCACTGTCGTTGCCCACATGGGCGTTGAAGTCCCCCAGGAGAACAACGGAGTCCCCGGTCGGTGCACTGTCTAGTACCCCTCCCAAGGACTCCAAGAAGGCCGGGTACTCAGCACTGCTGTTCAGCCCGTAGGCCGACACCACAGTGAGAGACCTGTCCGAGACCCGAAGGCGCAGGGACGCGACCCTCTCGTTCACCGGGGTGAACTCCAACACACAGTGGCTGAGCTGTGGGGCAATGAGCAAGCCCACACCAGCCCGCCGCCGCTCCCTGCGGCCAACGCCAGAGAAATGGAGAGTCCAGCCCCTCTCAAGGAGTTGGGTTCCAGAGCCCAGACTGTGTGTGGAGGTGAGGCCGACTATATCTATTCGGTAACGCTCAACCTCCCGCACAAGCTCAGGCTCCTTCCCCCCCAGCGAGGTGACATTCCATGTCCCCAGAGCTAGTCTCCATGTCCGGAGATCCGGTCATCCAGGCCCCCGCCTTCGACTGCCGCCCAGATCTCTTTGCACCGGCCCCATATGGCTCCTCCCGCGGGTCGTGGGCCCACGTGAGGACGGCCCCATGTCGCTCCTTCGGGCTGAGCCCGGCCGGGCCCTGTGGGGGAAGGCCCGGCCACCAGGCGCTTGCTGGCGAGCACCCACCCCAGGCCTGGCTCCAGGGTGGCCTCTGTGTGTGACTCATCATATGGGACTTCTGAACCGTTCTTCATCTGACCCGTCCCCCCGGACCTGTTTGCCTTGGGTGACCCTACCAGGGGCATGAAGCCCCCAACAACATAGCTCCTGGGATCATTCGGGCACTCAAACCCCATCCACCACGATAAGGTGACGGTTCAAGGAGGGGTTGTTATGTCATTAGGAGCCTACATGTGCTTCAGATTTAATACTGATCCACTTCCTACTGACCTTAATACACACAAGCAGCATTTGCATTGAAACTGTAGATAAAACACCTTTTGCAGCAAGTATCAGAACTAGGAAGTAGATGCTTACCTTTAAAAACATGTTTAATACTACAAGTGCAAAATTTACCTCCAGAGGGTCTTTATCAGGCCCTTATGTCCATCTTCTTATTGTCCATAATATATTCTGAAACGAAGATGAAAAACATTATTTAACTCATAGAAAATATTTTACCACAGAATAATTGAACAGTATAATTAGTTTTAGTTAGGGTGACCAAACGTCCATTTTTCCACGGACATGTCCGTATTTTGCGTTTATAAAGTGATGCAAATGTCCGGGTTTTCAGTACCGTTCATTGGGGGCATTAAACTGAGCGTCTCTCGTAGCGTCTGTGACTCAGAAGGAGCGAGCAGACACAAACAGTCGGTCAGCCTGCAACATACCGAAGCACAAATGCGCATTTAACAATGATTTGTACAAGAAATGCTCCGTTTTCCGTCCCGGTCAGGACAAGTGGGAGGTCATGTGCACAGGTTGCTAGGTGAGAGTACAGTGGTCCCTCGTTTATCACGGGGGTTACGTTCTAAAAATAACCCGCGATAGGTGAAATCCACGATGTAGTCAACTTTATATTTTACAATTATTCTATCTGTGTTAAGGCTGTAAAACCACTCAGCACAAACTTTATACACTTTTCTCAGACAGCACAGGTGCAAACCTTTTTACTTCCTTCATAAAACTTGTTGCCGCTGTCGTCCTTGTGTTATTTTCCTCCTTTATGTAACAAACTGAAGATTAATTTATTCCATAATGGAGCCCAACAGCGCAGAGTCCCGCACGGGTCCATTTTTGGAGACCCCCAGTACAACACCGCACCCGCGCAGTACAACACGCACCCGCGCAGTACAGGACCGCACCTGCCCGTTAACCCGAGATTATATCAAACTTTTGTGCTGCCTACGCCACGGACTGAACCAAGACTAAACCAGGACTAACCCAGGACTGATTCCAGGACTGAAGAGGAGGACTAATCCATGACTGAACCAGAACTGAAACAGGACTCACCGTCAGGACGGGCTTGGAGGTGACCACAGGAGAAAGGACCGGCTCAGCTCTGTACCTCACGGAGTTAAACGCGGGAATTGCCTGATCGCGCTTTGCGGACAAACTGCTCGGCAGTTTCACAAACGGAAATATGGTCACCCTAGTTTTAGTATGAGCCTGAGACGTATTTCACTGCTGTATAATACACAATACTCTACTATATATACTTTAACCACAACATTTAACATACAATAATTTCAATTTATGATGGTGCTCATGGTCAATTCAGTGTAATTAAGATGTGTTATATTAGTGTCCATGTCAACATGTCAAATCTTTCACTGAAAGCCTGAAGCACCGTCTCAAGTCCCATAACAGGAAGTTAGAGACAAACTCAGATCTGGCTCTAAACCAGGGGTTTCAAACTCATTTTGGTCCGGGGGCCGTATCCAAACTACTTTGATCCCAAAAGGGCCAGATCAGAAAACTCATGGTATATAAACCCCAAAAATAACAATAAGTTCAAATATTTGTGCAGAGAAACGCAAATCTATTACAATTTTTTTTTTTTATTGATTAATTCTTTCTTATTATAATATTATAATATAATGAACAACCTGAAACTTTAAGAAAAATTCAATTTCAACACAATGTTTTAACATGAACTTGTATGCAAACAGGAATAAGTCAATTTTTCTTGGAAAATCCTGCACTCGGCTCCACTTTTCTCATGTTGGACATTTTGCTCATGAGGGTGTCATGGTCAACAGTCAAAACGATCGTCCTTTAAGGGCGCCCAGCCAGAACCGAGCCCGTTAGCAACAGCTAATGATCACAGAGCAGAGTTCACTCATATGAATATAAGAAGCGTTATATAAAAAATAGTATTTAGACTGGGATCTACCTCAAGAGATGGAGTTGTCCTGACTCCCGTACTTCATCACGTTAGCTGCTCCTGTCGCTAACTTTATTGCTACTGCACTCATCAAAACTGATAAAACACCACAACCACAGACGTAGAAATATCACAATCTAACATTAACATTATGTACATTAATGATGACTAATACAATTAACTCTTTAACAATTACTTACAGTTAAATCCATGGACAACAGGTGGGTGCTGCTTCTTTCCACTCAGGTCCCGCTAACGGCAGATGAGTCAATGGCACGTCCGTGCAGGTGTAGCTGCGGATCTGCTCATTGGTAGTACAAATCGTTGTGTTTAAAGTGTGTGATGCAGATCCAAGATGAGTTAGCCACATATTCTCACTGTGACAACAGGCTGTTAGGGTTAGTAACAGTCATAAAGTGAATACGGAACAAACATGCAGCAGATCCGCAAAGCGGATGCTATCAATGCTATAGGGGTACTTGACTTTTTCACATTATAATGTGAATATATCATTATATCATGAAATGACCTGATAAATGCCTATCACGAAATAACATGATAATTTCGTATCATGTAATAATGTGATAATTTCATATCACGTATTAACGTGATAATTTCATGTTAAAACATCATGTTATAATGTGAAATTGTTCACGTAATTATGTGATACTGAGCCGAAATATGTTTTAGGGGAGTGAGAGCAATACACCACCGTAGTTTAGTCCCACTTTGAGATAACATAACTTATTTTCATTCCACTTGGAAAATTTAGGAAGCATCCTTATTTTAGTTGCACTAACCAGAAATGAACTTTAATCAAATCAAGGCCTCACAGACTGCAATCATGCAAACTCCTGATAACACTCATAAATGTATATAATCAGAACGGCTTCACAAGGTTATGAAGATTCTCTGTTGTTAATTTCAACTCACATCTGGACTGTCAAAAGTTACATTTGAATGTAATGATACATTTTGCAATATGAGATTAGACTTTGTTTTTTGTTTTGTTTCTTGCCATATTGTGGAAAATTATTGTGGATTCAGGTTGGGGAAGCCTGCTTAGACTGAGGTTACATAAACAATGAAAAAAAAACAAGAAAAAGGAAGGAACATGTTATTATTTAGTTTATTTCCTACCTGGAGTTGTGTTTTGTTTCCTTCACACATGTTTGAAATATTCTGCTTAATTAGTCTGTCTGCATCTCCAAAGCTCAAAATGCTCTGTTCCACCCTGTGATGTCATGTAGTGGTAGTTAACGGCTACCTTTTACCTTTGAATTTATCCAAATTGTGCTAAAGGTGTATGGAGTTTAAAAACACAGTGGAGCACTTCCTGTATCACCACATGACATCACACACTGGAACAGAGAGAGAATATGCAGAATTTTGTGCATGTGAATAAAGCAAAACAACCAGGTATGTTTTTGATGAGGAAACAATATTATAACAGATCAGAAAATATGGGCCCTTTCAGAAATCACTAAATCTTACTGAAGTTTTCCCCTGATTTTTTTAAAATCACCTTTTGGGTTAAAAAAAAAAAAAAGGTCAACTGTCAATTTTATGTTACAACTGTCACCTAAAGAGATATCAGCTCATTACTTATGTCCACTTACCGTAAATGAGCGCATTAGGGCTGCTCTGTTTATTTTCATTTTCATTACATTTAAATGAGAGCCCAGACCACTAGATGAATGAGATCCTTACAGTGGCACAAACCCCCTTTTTTTTTTTTCTTCTTCTTTTTTTGGCGCCACTAACTCCACAGATGCCTGGTGTACTGATGGCTAACTTTAACCTCTGGCGTTCCTCATGTTTACACTCGTCTCTGAACGCCGTCAATGGTCTGGAGGAAGCACCGGGCCAGAACCAGCGAATACTGCGGAGGAGACCTGCGCAGAAAGGAACCATTCAAACCTGGAATGACAAATAGGTGAGGCTGTTTATGCATGCCATGTTTGCTGAAGTCCATGTTTGGCTTGGTGGGTTATTGGGCATTTCGGAATAAATCTACACCTTTCTGCGTAATACGGGCTCCATAAAACAATAATAAATGTGTTTGGACAAGTGTGATTTATTTGAATGTGATGACACTGAGTAATCGCCTGGGTCAACATGGACATCTATATAAATTTGGGCTGAAAGACAGGAGCCATAAAGCAGCATTAAGATGTATTTTAAATATAAATGCACTGATTTAAAGACATGCTATGATCTTGGCTATGGGCTGTCAGAAGGGCAAAATATTGCAGATCACATTTCAAAACAGTGAGCGCTATGTGTATTTCAGAGTTTCAGATGCAGAGGTGTAAGTCATAAATCAACTTTTCGGGGCATGGTCTTTGTTAAAGGGGCCATATTACGCTATTTTCTGATCTGTGTTATAATATTTCCACATCAAAAACAAACATTCACACATGTTTAACACACAAACCCTCCATATTTAGGCTGAGTTTTTCTTTCAAATGGAAAACACTCTGTTTCACCTTGTGATGTCATGTAGCAATATAAGACGTGCTCCACTGTGTTTTTAATCTCCATACACTTTCACTAAGATAATTTGGAATTCAGTTCTGTAATTACATATCTCTACTGAACTACTACACAAACATGTGAAACACAATTCCATGTTTTTGATGCGGTAGCAACATCACAAGAGTCAATTTTGCATAATACAGGACCTTTAATTCTATCAAATGACATGACACTCAAGGTACAGTTTTTCAGTTAGTCACTTTCAGCTTTTTTGTTGAAACTCAAACACTTAAATAGGACCATGGGCAGTCGTATTGATCACAGACTCCTGAAAATCTGTTGTTTAAATCCATTTTGTGTATTTCTTGAGTTTTCATACAATCTCAAAATTTTTGTGGCTATGTTTGCTAATGTGCGCTTTGTGTCTCCATTATTGCAAAATATAATTTGCTATAGAAGGTAAGGTCAGAACTACCTTAGTTGGAGAACTGTATTTTAAGACATTCAAAGCCTACAGAAGTGATTGCTCACTCAAATAATCAATACTACAGTACTAATGGGTCAAAAAAGTCCAATATTGACGCATGTGTATGGTATATAGGTCCATAACATTAGCACATAACACAAACACAACATTACAACATCATGAAACATTATACTCATCAAGAAGAAACAAGACATAAGTCAATAAATGATTAAGACTGAGCTATGCAGAATTAGATGTAGACATCACTCAGCAGTTTAGTTTTGTGCTGCTTTTATTCGTTGGGTAAAATCAGTTCATTTACAAGAAAACAGTTGGAAAAAACAGTTTGCTCTGGATTAAACTTTTTTAAATGAAGTAGAATAAAATACTTTTTAACCCATAGATACTGCAAAAGAAATGTTAAAATTGTGATTGTTGAGTGCTGTCTCCATCATGATGAATCTTTTGTATCAACTGTAATCCTGAAAATTAAGACACCTATTGTGCTGGTGTCTGCTATATAATTATAATCTATGACACTTGTAATATTTATCTAAATCAACTTAATAAAAGAATCAAGTTTGCTGATTTATCCATAAGTAAACTGTGGTGCCCAATGGGAGCTGACGTCGCCAAAACATTATCACAACAAAGAGCTGTGAAGTTGTTGGCACGTCCTATGGATAAATGCACATCACACTAGGGAGTAGCAGATTTTTTTTTTCCATTTGTACCAAATTTTTTTTCCCTCAGGATCAATAAAATGTCTGTTTATCTATCTGTCTAATTACTATGCAACGCTGTCAAGTCCTCCACTGATTAATACAATTTTACATCATAACAAAGTAAGTACAGAGCAGTGTGTATTGTTGGCAGTGAAAACGGGGATTGACATCTTGAATACAGGAGAATAAAGATTCAAACATGCATGAATCACGCTAAATATAAGACCGTGGGGGTAAACGATGAGGGGAAAAACTATAACATGGTTAAAAGCTCTAAACAGTTGATTTTACATAGGTTTGCTTTAACATTTCTCTTCAGTTGGTGACAAATAAAAGCAGCCTCCTTTTTGTCTGATTGTATTTGTGAAGGAGACACAGGGGTTTGTTTTGAAAGTTCAGCCTCCTCCCTGTCACTTTCTGAAAGCTGTGACTTAGTGGCAAGGGTCAGTCTTCTGGCATTTAGTCATATTCAAAACACACATTTTTTGCAGCTATCTCCATACTGAACAGTTCTATAGAATGTTACAATGTCATTTTGAAACTTTGGAGCAGGCAAAAGTTGACAACATAAAAATTGGACAAAAATATTACTTGAAAAGAAATAGGGAACTGATAACCCAGGGCAAAGACAGAAAGGTGAGTTATGTAGCTTGAAAAATACAAACCTGAAAGAAACCATACAATACTGAAAAAGACTCCACTTTGGACCATTCAGTGCGTTAGATTAGATTTATTTAATCAAATGAATAGGATTTCTGTAGTCTTAGTAATATCAGGCAAGTATGCAAGTTGAGAAATGGAACAAAAAACAAATGATTTAAAGGAGCACTGTATAACTTTTCAGATGGGGGGGTCTGCCACCTGCTGGTTTCCATGGTATTGAACATCTATGAACATGGAGGCAAGTAGATGATAACACCAGGTGAACTTACAGGTCAGAGGCAACTCCACTCCCAGTAAGAATGGATGTTTTTGATTAATTAAAACACCTATAATTGAATAAATGTGTGACAGATAGATGAATTAAAAGCTATACTCTGGAACATTACAAGCAAAGCAATAACACAAAAATACGTAGTGCATCTTTAAATGGGCCAGGAAATTAAGTTAAAATACGATTTAGTAGCCTAGACACCACACGGAGCTACACTTAGAAACATCACAAACTGGCTGCAAGACTAATCACAATTTGAATGGACGCAATTACACAAAGGCTACAATTTTTGAAGTACCATAATTTCCACCACAAATCACAACATATCTAGTCTTATTCTGCAAAAAAAGATTGTGTGGTTTAGATCTGTACAAATTCTTGTATTAGTTTGTCAATTCATATTTTACATGCATTACATTAATCTGTCTTGCATTTATTCAAGTACAGGCACTGTTTACTGCTCAAAAAGATCTTAAAAAAGCATCCATTCTTACTGTGAGTGGGATAGCCTTTTTATCCACAAATCTAACCAGTAATTTAGCAAAATCACACTTTCCTACATATTCTTATTTATTTTTTATTAATTAATACATTTTTTGTTACAGAATTGTATTATTTTACCCAACATTGACTTTTCTGAATTTTTATCCTTGTTATAATGTTGTTACTCAAAAACATACTTGGAGTTATGTTTTGTTTCACAGATGTCTGAGAAATCCTGCATTACAGTTGGTGAAAGTTGTGGTGTAGTTCCTGACACTGGACTCGTCGACCGACTGTGATCAAACCCACTGAAGTAAATGGGTGGTAAAATGAAGACTGCAGATGTATGTGCTGTTTGGAATCATCTGGAATTTGTCCTCATCTCTTCTAATCACATGTACCCAGTGTACTCGGAGCTGTGTGTCACTGGGGAAATGATGAAAACTGAAGGATGGTTGGAATTGTTGATTAGCTGAACATAACAGAACACTACAATTACACGAAGATGCAGAAAACTGGGACATTTTCTCATTTTTTTCTAGATTTTGTCAGACTTACTACCACAGACAGAGCCTGTTGGAAGTTGTCATCACAGCTTCACTGTTTGTGATGTAAGCTTGAATAAAGCCTATTAGTCATCTCCAAAGCTCAAAATACTTTGTTCCTCCTTGTGATGTCATGAAGCTGCAGTTTTCAAGTTAAGAGCTACCTGTTACCTTTTGTTTAGTAGAGATTGGAAATTCCAGAGCTAAACTTTATAGCAAATGATTGTAGTGAATGTGCAAGGAGTTTAAAAACACAGTGGAGCACTTCCTGTATTGCCACATGACCTCACTAGTGCAGTGTTTTCAGTTTGTGAGAAGAACTCAGTCTAAATATGTAGGATTTTTGTGTTAAACATGTGTGAATGAAACCACAACTCCATGTCTGTTTTTCATGAGGAAACATTATAACAGATTCAAAAATTGCATAATATTAGCTGTAAATCACATCTCAATCGCAATGCACTCAATCACACTCCTTCATATTATTCCCTTATCTTGATCAGGCCTATAAAACAAACTAACACATGTTAGAAACTCAAATCATTTTCCGTTACTTTTCAACAAAGCCTAATCATTCAGCGGTATTTACTCTTGACTTCTTGATGTTGCTTCAGTTATTTCAATATGAACACTGGTGCCATTTTACCAGGAAGTTATGTTACGGCTAATTTAGAACCTTTCCAAACAAAAATTTATGAAGCCAAACATTTTTCCTGGACTGTTGGTACAGTTAGTGACCATGACAAGTATTTGCTCCATCAACACCGCTTTCTGACGCATTCGATATGTACCTGGGCACGCTTTCAGAACGCTCATGGTATCTCTGTTTTTTTCCGTCTCCAAGGACACTCTACATGTCGACACTAAAGCCCCCGTTACCTTCTATCCTGGAGGTATATAGCAGACAAGCTAGTTTTTGTGAATCAGCACATAGGGGCTTTCTTCATCCGCTCCGAAACTCTTGATATTTTTGTCTTGTGGCACTTTTTCACCCAGTCCAGCGGGGACATGCCAATCTCCCACAAGTCCTGGAAGAAATAGTGCGTTTTTTGAAGCAGCACACTAACTCAGCCATGGCTTTAAATTAAGCGTGATGTGGACTGGGTAAGCAAGGGGGAAAGGGGGATGGGGGGTCCCGGCCGCAAAAAATGAAAATAAATCGGATGTTTATGCTGCATTTATGTGGTGTTGGAAACATGGGGAGAATTTAGTCTCTCTTTGGAAATATGCATGAACACCTGTTCAAGATGGAGGAAGGGATAAAGTCAGATTACAATGATTAGAGTACACAAGTCAAAAGCCAGTGGAGTTTAGAGTGGCGCTTCTGGTTTCTCCCATAAAAGTTGGCATTTTTTTCTTGTAGTCTTAAATCACCATAACGCAATTACTATGTTTCATCAAAATGTTGATACTTCGCAGAGATATCATGCTGGGGGTGTTCTATATTTATGTCTATTAGGGAAATGTTCAGCAGTTACCATGGTGTGATGCAATGCAAACATTAGCAAAAATGTTTAGATTATAGAAAATATACAAAATAGCATAACCTTCATAGAGTAAATGAAAAAAAAAACAAAAAAAAACATTATGATAATACATGAAAAAGTTGGTTGTCTCAAAAAAGCTCTTGTTCAGATTTTGAAATGTAACACTTTTTCTTCCATTGTTCCACTAATCAGAAAGCAGAATGAGCCTCTCTCTGATCTGAATTCTCACTACCTAAACCCCAGCATCTGCAGCCAAACATTAATCACTAAGTACTGAAATACTAGTGCAGTGTATATACTATCCATATACTCTGTCTGCTAGTTAAGGCACTGGCAACCCACACTTAGTTGTGATTCCACCTTTTATAAAACAAAGATTGTAGGCTACATCCAGCTCCTTTTTAGTACTCTCTGATAACCAACTTCCAACAAGGAACATTTAAGGGACACACAGACCAGCATTAGTCCAGTGTTATGGCCCCTCTCCTCAGACTGATTATAAACAAACGGATCGGAGCTGCTGTAACATCTATTGCCACTCTGGGGTGTATAGTCCATTACAGCGGCAGCTTGTGCGGCTCGTGTGCATTTGCTCTCAGCCGTTATTCCCACTCTGGTTGTTACAAGTCGGAAGAGATTATCTCTGACATTTAAAAACATGATGGAGAGGCCTTGGAGACAACAACAGGTATCTACTGGGTTCAAATAAAACAGTCACCCAGGTTATGGTAAAGGCCAAGAGTGTGTCTTCTAAAAAAGGTTTTTAAACAGATAGTAATGAATAAATGGGAAAAGAATGTTTAAAAATTGTAAAAAAATGAAAATTTACTTCAGTTATTCAATTTTTTTTTTTCTTATATCCTTTTCTGTTTTTTCTTTTTTTTTAAATATATGATAATAACTTTTTGGACGTGGCACATCACCTGTATAGGAGTTAAAACCAAAGAAAAAGAAAAGAAGAAGTTAAAATCAACATTCTCTATGAAGGTGGTTAACTTTTATGCCAAACTGTGCAACATTTTCATGGAGTTAAGCCCGGTCAGAGTAAATATGCATGTTTTTCTGTGTTTTTCAGTGTAATAAACACAACCTAAATGAATATGCAAAGAAAAATGTAATTTTCATGACCCCTTGACTCAAAAAAGAAAAAAAAATATATAAATATAAATAAATAATAAATAAATAAATAAATAAAAAGCAATGAATGCACCTTATTTCTATATAACCAAACCAATGTGGGTGAAATGTCTTGCCTAAGGACACAAAGTGAGTGAAAGGCTTGTACTGGTAGTAGTTTGTATTCACCAAGTCCTTGAATGACTGACTGCTGTCAATATGCATCTCCACACACACATTCAAGACTGTGCCATTGGTAAAACAGTGAACTAACAAAACATGACAGCAACATTTGAACAACCACCAACTGATTCAAGCCCCACCATCCTCATATCACAAAACACTTGTCCAGATTTGTCCTGCCAACTTCCAATGTCCAGATGCACACCCAGGCCCGCAATCTGTGTCCAAATGATCACACTAACTTTTGCCATGTGTGACAGGTGTGAAAGCAGGGCTCAGCTGGGCATGGGGCTGGTTACTGTTTCTTGTCCAGCCGGGAGGAGGACAGGCTCGACTTGTCAGATTATGTCACAGAAGAGCCAGAGGGGGTCAGTGGTGCTGGGCAGAGAAGATGAAGAAGGAAAAGGAAGAAGTATATGACAACATAGTTACCCTCCCAGGGCCTCGGTGATCTGTCTTCTCTGACATCAGGAGTGACGTAAGTAAGTGCAGGGGTGATGGGGTTGAGATCTGGTTTGTGAGATGAGATTATAGATCATTAATATCCAATATTTTAAGTGGGACAGATCTGCAGGAGCAGTTCAAAGCATCCATGGAGGTTTATAAATACACTCCAGTCTGTCATATCCTATGAGTCAAAATAGCCATTTAAAGGTGCACTGTGTAACTTTTTGGTTGCTTGTTTCTTATGGATATGTCATTGCTCTGCCTGGAATCTTCCACAGTATGACATTAAATGGCTCTACCTTATATTTATTCAATTACAGGTGGTTTTATAGCTCAAAAATACCTAGAAAAACAGCCATTCTTGCTGTGAGCAGGGTTGCCTCTCCACATATCTGACCAGTAATTTGGTCTGATTTGGTCTATATAACTGTGAAACTGTGAAACCTTCCAGACAAAGCAATAACGTCTCCATGGAAAAAAATAATTTGACGGACCCTCCACCAGCAAATTTACACAGTGCATCAAGTTGTACACTATACACTATTTAAAGATGCACTATGTAACTTTTCTGGTGGAGTATACCACTGGTATGCAACTTGTTTGTCTTCATGAAGATGTATTTACTTTAGCCAGAATGTTCCACAGTAAGACATTTAACATGCCTATCTTGGGAGCTAATCAATTACAGATGTCTTCTTCACTCAAAAAGACCTGCAACAACACTTAGGCATTATTAAGCCATTAAAATACCTGTATGTAAATAAATAGTGTGAGTGATAAGCTCAATGCCTGTGGAACATTTCTGGCAAACCAATAACATCTCTATGGAGACTTACAGGTTGCAGACTCTACATCTGAAAAGTGACACAGTGCATATTTAATATCAGAATTAATCTAGGAAAATGATCAATTTAGGTAGCTTTAGTTTATTGCTTTAAATTACATCAATTTTAAATATGTTGTTACATATAGTAGCTTTTACATATTTATAGACATGAAGAAAAAAAGCTGTCATCCCAAATGTATTTTTTTCTTCTTAGAAATGATTAACCAGGTTGTTCCACAGATGGTAGAGTCCCATAGAAGGATTTATTTTATTTTTTAGTGAGAAAGAACACGCTTTGAGACTTTGGTGATAAAATGAACCATTTATCTAAGGAATACATAATAGATTTCTTTAGTATTAAAACTAAAACAACCAGTCATTAATAGTTGAGCAAGTTGTAAAGTATATTAAAGGTCCCATGCTGATCTATGTTATCTCTGTTGTTTTGTTTCATTCACACACACCCTGCATATTTAGGCTAAGGACTTCTCTCGAACTGAAACACTTCCAACTTGTGATGTCAGATGTGATAATTAAGGAAGTGTCCCACTGTGTACACCTTCACTAGAATCATTTGGACAGTTTCATCATTGGAATTTCCAATCTCAACTGAACTAAAGGTAAAAGTAGCTGTTGACTTGAAAACTACCACTACATAATATCACAATGTGGAACAGAGCATTTTGAGTTTTGAGATATAGACAGTTATAGAGTAATAATAAAGGATTACTCAAACATGTGTGAATGACACAAAACACAACTCCAGGTCTGTTTTTGAGGAGGTAACAACATTATAACATGGTTTAAAGTTTTGCTTAACAAACAAAATGGGTCTATGTGCATATTGTTTTGTGCAGTAAGTTTTCATGCAGCAGAATGTGTACTGTAGAAATTGGCTGGTGTTCATTAAATTACCAAATATGCTTTAAAATTTGCCCACAAAATAAATACTTATTATGTATTAAAAGAAGCTGTTTATATATTGAAGACAAAACATCTCATAATTATATGTTCAAATTACATGAAGCCTTATGTAAGTGTTTTTTCTAAGCACTTAAGGGACTGCATTACCGGCAGTAAACAGTAGAGGTCAGCACACTCCTTAAAGGTTGTATAGAAGATTTTCCAAGGAAATAGAAATGCAGCGACTGTTTGTCCTTTTTCAAATGTCGCGCTTCGCTCCTCTTCCCCTTCTCTTCTTTTTTCAGCGACGTCAAAAACAGACTTTCTTTTGGGGCGAACTGGTCGTGATTTCTTGTCTGCCATTGCAACAAACTCTGTGCAAACTGAGAGGAAAATACAGTTCCAAAAAGATGCTAAGAACCTCTGTGTTGGTTGAGTAAACAGCGTGCGCCGGCGGCAGGACGAAACATCCAAGCTCCTTGAGTACATCAAGGACAAGGCCCCAACAGATGAGGTTCTCAGAGAATGTCTCAGACAGTGGGGTCCAGAGGAAGAGGTGCTGGAGGGACCATCATGGCAGGACAAACCCCTACATGGGCATCCATACATATATATATATATATATATATATATATATATATATATATATATATATATATATATATATACACACACATACAAATATTTAAATTATATATATATATATATATATATATATATATATATATATATATATATATATATATATATATATATATATATATATATATATATATATATATATATAATTTAAATATATTTAAAATGAAGTAATTGCATTTTTTCACATTTTTAAGATCAACAAGAAGAAATCTGATCTGATGAGGTGCTATAGCACTTTGAGAAGCATATCAAATGTTTATAATGCTTAATAAATATATGATTGCTATTTTACTATTGTATAATTGTTGTTATTGTTTATAAAAATATTTATTTGGACAAAGTGTATTATCTTTTCAGTGGCAGCTCAAGGTATTCTTCCAATCTAGACCCTCATTTCCTATCATAAACTATCACCTCTACAATATTCATTCACTTTATCATTGAATTTTTTAGACTGCTGTTATTAAATATATGTTTTTATGCACATATCTACCAGTTCTCATGTCATGCAATTGTGATTCATCTTCAAATGTGCAATTGTTTTAACAGGCAAAGAAAGAAACCCAAGCAAGTCATGTGCATCAAACCTGTTTTGAGGGACACAAAAAAGTCACCCCTCCAAAACATAAACAAATAAAAAAATAATAACATGGGAAAAATTGCTTGACATTCTCCCATCATCCTGTCAGTGAGGGTTGGCATACATAGTACTGCACAAGCTGCAGGCGTCTCACTCTGGGTCTAATTTGATCTCCTCCACTGTCCCGCTGTGCTTCAGTCCGGCCTCCTCCGCAGCCCTCATCTCCGCCTCTCTGAGAAGCCCAAACACATGTCAGAGTTAAAAAACACTTAAAACACAGCCAGAGGTCCTCGCATAGGCATACAGGGAGCCAGATTGGACTTGTCAAAACGCCTGGGAGATAACACAGGGCTGTTCCGTATCCAAAATAGACCACTTTTTTTATTAACTTGTGCGTGTGGCTTTTTGGGGGGGATAGAGAAAGAGAGAGAGAGAAAGAGAGGCTATTCTGGTGGTATGGGTTTATTTAGTTTTTTCAGTGGGTTGGTTTTATGGGTGGTTTTATTTCCTATTCAGAAGTAAAAGTTCATGTTGCTGGAGTCCTATTATGAATGCATATAGCTAGGGCTGAATGATACAGTGATAAAAATTGAATTGTGAGCTCATCCTTGTGACAATCTGCTTTTTGCTATATCATGATTCACACATTTTCTCTTGAATGCAGCTCTAAGCTCAAACAGGCACTTTCCCCCACACACTCTTATAGCTCAGCTCCAGCAATGCTGTGAGTGACCGGTGGGTTTAACAAATTACAATGACATCTTGTAACAATTCACCTGTTCTTGATGAATGAAAACCTACAACGCAAATCTAAGGACAGGATCTACTTTCGGCCTATCCAGCTTTTATATATAAAAGCTTTTACAGTCGTGCACAAAATAGTTGGTACCCCTCTGGCAATGAAAGAAAAATCAACGATCATCACTGAAATAACTTGAAACTGATAAAATCAATAATAGATAAAAGTTTACAGAAAATTGCTCAATGAAAATCAAACATTGCTTTCCACCTGTGGTTCAACAGAATCATTAGAAAAAACTAAATAATGAAACTGGTCTGGACAAAAATGATGGTACACTCAATTAATATTTTGTTGCACAAGTTTTGAGGCAAACTCTGCAAGCAGATGATTTCAGTCACTGTCAGTGAGACTTCTGCACTGGTCAACTGGTATTTTGACCCATTTCTCATGAGCAAACTGTTCTTGTTGTCTCAGGTTTGAAGGGTTCCTTCTCCAGACGCATGTTTCAGCTCCTTTCACAGATGTTCAAGAGAACTGAGATCTAGGCTCACACTTCAGAACAGTTCAATATTTTGTTCTTAGCCATTCTTGTGTGTTTTTGCTGTGTGTTTTGGCTCATTATCCTGTTGGAAGACCCATGACCTATGACTGAGACCAAGCTTTCTGACACGAGGCAACACCTTTTGTTCCAAAATACCTTGATAGTTGCAGCCACATCCAAGGAGGTTGGCTACAGTCCTGTGGAATTTAAACTTCTGAAGAACATGTGCAACTGTAATCACAGGAACATCAAGCTGCTTAGAGATGGTCTTACGGTCTTTATCTTTAACCTGCTTGTCTATCATTTTCTTTCGTGTCTCCTGACACAGTTCTTCACTTTCTCTGGTCCATGTTCAGTGTTATCTTCATCATGTCTCCAAACAATAACACATGTCGCCCTTTAAACAGACAGACTAACTGAGGACAAGTTTGAAGACACCTGTGATGCAGATTAGAGACACACTGAATTTTAACATGTCCCTATTGTTCAGTTACTTACAATCTTTTCTAGGGGAACCACCATTTTTTTCCAGGTCAGTTTCATTGTTTTTTTTTTTTGTTTTTGTTTTTTTTAATAATTCTGTAAAACAACAATTCAAAAACAGTGTCTGATTTACATTGATTATTTGCTTTTCTCAGTTGACAGGCCGAAAGCACTTTATTTTGCATATATAAATATATATATATATATATATATATATATATATATATATATATATATATATATATATATAACCCCGATGCCAGTTACAGAGGCAAAGTGAAGTACCATCTGAAAGTCTCCTAGACGATGTGAATGCAGCACTGAGAGCGATCCCTACCACAACAATCACTGAAACCAATGAGCTGATATACACTTCAGCAGCAGTGATCCTAGATGTGTTGGGCTATAAGAGCAACCATGGGAGCCATGCAATACAATACCCACCATGGAAAAGACGGTTAGAGGCTAAAATCAAGGAGGTGCGGAGAGAAGTGAGCCAACTGTCAGAGGCCCAGAAAGGTGCAATGAAAAAGCAAGTGCCCAAGAGGTACAACCAGTTGCCCATACCTGAAGCACTCGAAACTGCCAAACAAAGGCTCCAAGCCTTGGCCAGCCTCCTAAAGAGGTACACACGAGATAACGAGGCCAGACGAATAAACCGGCTGTTCGCAACACAACCGGCGAAAGTGTACGCTCAGTGGCAGGGTAATAACACCAGAGCAGACCCACCAAGGCTGGAGACTGAGAGAGGTACTGGAAAGGCATATGGGAGAGGGAGGCATCACATAACACCGATGCACAGTGGCTGGTGGATCTGAGAGAAGACCACAGCAACCTCCCTGAACAGAATCCAGTCACCATCACAGTGGCAGACATCCAGGGAAGAGTCTCAGGTATGAAAAACCGGGCCCTGACATGATCCATGCGTACTGGCTAAAGAAGCTCACTGCCCTCCACGAGCGCCTGGCAGCACAAATGAACCAGCTGCTAAGGGATGGGACTCACCCTGAATGGTTAACCCAAGGGCGTACGATCCTGATCCTAAAGGATCCCTCAAAGGGTGCAGTCCCATCCAACTATCGGCCAATAACCTGTCTCTCCACAACATGGAAGCTCATGTCAGGCATCATTGCGGCTAAGATAAGTGGGCACATGAATCAATACATGAGCGCAGCACAGAAGGGTATCGGCAAAAACACCAGGGGAGCCAAACACCAACTGCTGATTGACCGAACAGTCGCCCGCGACTGCAGAACCCGTAAGACCAACCTGTGCACTGCCTGGATTGATTACAAGAAAGCCTATGACTCAATGCCACACACATGGATCACTGAGTGCTTGAAGCTGTACAATATCAACAGGACTCTAAGGGCGTTCATTACGAACTCGATGCGGTTGTGGAAAACCACCCTTGAAGCCAAGGGGAAGCCATTTGCACGTGTCCATCAAATGTGGCATATACCAAGGAGACTCACTGTCCCCACTACTGTTCTGCATAGGCCTGAACCCCCTCAGCCAAATAATCGACCGCACTGGCTATGGATACCGACTCAGAAACGGGGCCACCATCAGTCACCTCCTCTACATGGATGACATCAAGCTGTACGCTAAGAGTGAGCGAGACATCGACTCACTGATCCACACCACAAGGATCTACAGTACAGACATTGGGATGTTCATTCGGGCTTGAGAAATGTAGCAGGATGGTGACAAAGAGAGGGAAGGTAGTCCACACAGAGGGGGTGTCACTCCCAGAGGGAACAATAGCAGACGTTGAGGACAGTTACAAGTACCTTGGTATCCCACAAGCAAATGGCAACCTTGAAGAGGCAACAAGGAAAGCGGCTACGGCAAAATACCTGCAAAGAGTGAGGCAAGTCCTTAGAAGCCAGCTCAATGGCAAGAACAAGGTGCAGGCAATCAACAGCTACGCACTGCCAGTGATCAGATACCCTGCAGGGATTGTAAGCTGGCCAAAGGAGGAGATACAGACCACAGATGTTAAGACACGAAAGCTCCTGACCATGCATGGAGGGTTCCATCCCAAATCCAGCACCCTGAGACTGTACGCAGGCCGGAAGGAAGGGGGCCAAGGACTAGTGAGTGTGGGAACCACTGTCCAGGACGAAACATCCAAGCTCCTTGAGTACATCAAGGACAAGGCCCCGGCAGATGAGGTGCTCAGAGAATGTCTCAGACAGTGGGGTCCAGAGGAAGAGGTGCTGGAGGGACCATCATGGCAGGACAAACCCCTACATGGGGTGAACCACCGGAACATAACTGAAGTGGCTGATATCAAGAAATCCTACCAATGGCTTGAGAGGGCTGGTCTGAAGGACACACAGAGGCACTGATCCTGGCTGCTCAGGAGCAGGCCCTGGGCACTCGAGCAATAGAGGCCCAGATCTACCACACCAGACAAGACCCACGGTGTGTAGACTGTGCAAAGAGGCTCCTGAGACAGTCCAGCACATAACTGCAGGGTGTAAGATGCTGGCAGGGAAAGCATACATGGAGCGACATAACCAAGTGGCGGGCATAGTGTACAGAAACATCTGTGCAGAGTACGGGCTGGAAACCCCAGGATCAAGGTGGGAAACACCTCCAAAGGTTGTGGAGAATGACCGAGCCAAGATCCTGTGGGACTTCCAGATACAGACTGACAGAATGGTGATGGCGAACCAACCAGACATAGTGGTGGTGGATAAGAAACAGAGCAGAGCCGTGGTGGTGGACATCGCAATACCAAGCGATGGTAATATCAGGAAAAAGGAACACGAGAAGCTAGAGAAATACCAGGGGCTCAAGGAAGAGCTGGAGAGAGCCTGGAAAGTAAAGGCATCAGTGGTGCCTGTGGTGATCGGAGCACTCGGGGCTGTAACCCCCAAACTGGAACAGTGGCTTCAACAGATACCAGGAAAAACAATGGACATCTCAGTCCAGAAAAGTGCAGTACTGGGAACAGCAAAGATACTGCGCAGAACTCTCAAGCTCCCAGGCCTCTGGTAGAGGACCCGAGCTGAATGAGGGTGAGAGAGACCTACCACCGTGGAAGGTGAGAAACACAAATTTTTATATATATAATATATAATATATATATACAGGTAATTCCTTGCCGAACCCACACAAACGCGCGCCGTATCGCACAATGGACGAGGGTGAAGAGCCAGTAGAACAGAAAGGTGCACAGGAGAAATTATCCCAACGTGAAATATAACAATATTTACAATTTATATATATATATATATATATATATATATATATATAAGGGGTGTCACATTATCGCGTTAATTGCGATTAATTAATTACAGTCATGTAATTTAGCGCGTTATGTTTTTTAATCGCGTTAATCTCATTTTTAATCTCTAACTTTACTGTTTCTGTATGCGAGATGCTTTATTATAAAATCTGTTTTTATGTGTTGTTGGGACAACAACACACACACAAAAAAACACATTTATATTTTTTTTTATTTCGGTAATTCCACTCATTGCCGGAAACCCACACAAAACGCGCGCAGTAAGAGCGATGTGAACGTCATGTTAACGTTGGCGGCGTCAGTCGCACAATGGACGAGGGTGAAGAGCCAGTAGAACAGAGGCAGCAGTGCACAGGTAAAAACGCATTCGTGTCTTGGAAATTATTCTCCCAACGTGAAATATAAAAGAAAATAACAAATATAAAATCGCCTACAACTTAAATGTCACTGGTGAAAACAACCTGCATAGGCTCATTTTGTCTGCACTACTGTCCTATAGTGACCTGCCACATGAGGGGACACGCACACAAAACACACACAAACACACAAACACACACAAACACACAAACACAAACACAAACAAACACACACCTTCATCATCGTCATTAACCTGAGAACGCGCGGACCACGTTTCTTTCCGTAGTTACTGCTCGGACACCGACGTGCTCCCGTGCGCCGCTTACGTTTTCTCGCGTACGCTGCGTAAACCGCGCTTCCTCCTGTGCGCCTCTAAACCAGAACTAACACCAAGACTAAAACCGGGACTAACCCAGTCCAGGACTAAAACAGGACTAAACCAGGACTAAAACCAGGTCTAAACCAGGTCTAAACCAGGACTAAACCAGGACTAAACCAGAACTAAAACCAGAACTAAAACCAGGTCTAAACCAGGTCTAAACCAGGACTAAACCAAGGACTAAACCAGAACTAACACCAGGACTAAAACCAGGACTAACCCATTCCAGGACTAAACTAGGACTAAAGTAGGACTAAAGCAGGTCTAAACCAGGACTAAAACCAGTGATTTCATATATAAAGCATTTCTCTATCAATAATATTTTTAATATGGTTAAGGAAAGACTGGACATTTTATTGTCTTTAAGTAGACAAAAGTTATGATGTTCAGATTTCCTTGTCTTTGCTACTTTTACAGCAAACAGTTTCTTATTCATGGAGACTTGGGCTCAACAGCCAATTTGGAGAGATTTGTTAAACAATAAATGACTTTTATAAAGTCACTTTTTTTGTTCTATATCAGTTTTTGATCTGCCACAAATAATGTAATAATGAATTTAAATGAAAAATACCTCAAGTTGAAAGCTTTTCTCAGCAATTTTTAGGTGAGATTAAAAAGAGATTAATTAGATTAATTAATTACAGATATAATTAATTAATCTCTCAATTTTTTTTAATCGCATGACATATATATATGATGATATATAAATATAAATATAAATATATATATATAATATATATATATATATATATATATATATATATATATATATATATATATATATATACATAAAAATGTGTTTCTCACCTTCCACGGTGGTAGGTCTCTTCACTCATTCAGCTCGGGTGCTCTACCAGAGCCTGGGAGCTTGAGAGTTCTGCGCAGTATCTTTTGCTGTTCCCAGTACTGCACTTTTCTGGACTGAGATGTCCATTTTTTTCCGTATCTGTTGAACCACTCTCCAGTTTGGGGGTTACAGCCCCGAGTGCTCCGATCACCACAGGAACCACTGATGCCTTTACTTTCCAGGCTCTCTCCAGCTCTTCCTTGAGCCCCTGGTATTTCTCTAGCTTCTCGTGTTTCCTTTTTCCTGATATTACCATTCACTTGGTATTGCGATGTCCACACCACGGCTCTGCTCTGTTTCTTATCCACCACCACTATGTCTGGTTGGTTCGCCATCACCATTCTGTCAGTCTGTATCTGAAAGTCCCACAATCTTAGCTCGGTCATTCTCCACAACCTTTGAGTGTTTCCCACCTTGATCTGGGTTTCCAGCCCGTACTCTGCACAGATGTTTCTGTACACTATGCCGCCACTTGGTTATGTCGCTCCATGTTTGCTTTCTGCCAGCATCTTACACCCTGCAGTTATGTNGAAAATAACAAATATAAAATCGCCTACAACTTAATGTCACTGGTGAAAAACCTGCATAGGCATTTTGTCTGCACTACTGTCCTATAGTGACCTGCCACATGAGGGGACACGCACCACAAACACACACAACACACAAACACACAAACACACAAACACAAACACAAACAAACACACACCTTCATCATCGTCATTAACCTGAGAACGCGCGGACCACGTTTTTTCCGTAGTTACTGCTCGGACACCGACGTGCTCCCGTGCGCCGCTTACGTTTCTCGCGTACGCTGCGTAAACCGCGCTTCCTCCTGTGGCCTCTAAACCAGAACTAACACCAAGACTAAACCGGGACTAACCCAGTCCAGGACTAAACAGGACTAAACCAGGACTAAAACCAGGTCTAAACCAGGTCTAAACCAGGACTAACCAGGACTAAACCGAACTAAAACCAGAACTAAAACTCCAGGTCTAAACCAGGTCTAAACAGGACTAAACCAAGGACTAAACCAGAACTAACACCAGGACTAAAACCAGGACTAACCCATTCCAGGACTAAACTAGGACTAAAGTAGGACTAAAGCAGGTCTAACAGGCTAAACCAGTGATTTCATATAAAAGCATTTCTCTATCAATATATTTTAATATGGTTAAGGAAGACTGGACATTTTATTGTCTTTAAGTAGACAAATTATGAATGTTCAGATTCCTTGTCTTTGCTACTTTACAGCAAACGTTTCTTATTCATGGAGACTTGGGCTCAACAGCCAATTTGGAGAGATTTGTTAAACAATAAATGACTTTATAAAGTCACTTTTTTTTGTTCTATATCAGTTTTTTGATCTGCCACAATAATGTAATATGAATTTAAATGAAAATACCTCAAGTTGAAGCTTTCTCAGCAATTTTTAGGTGAGATTAAAAAGAGATTAATTAGATTAATTAATTACAGATATAATTAATTAATCTCTCAATTTTTTTAATCGCATGACATATATATATGATGATATATAAATATAAATATAATATATATATATATATATATATATATATATATATACATAAAAATGTGTTTCTCACCTTCCACGGTGGTAGGTCTCTCTCACCCTCATTCAGCTCGGTGCCTACCAGAGGCCTGGGAGCTGAGAGTTCTGCGCAGTATCTTTGCTGTTCCAGTACTGCACTTTTCTGGACTGAGATGTCATTGTTTTTCCCGGTATCTGTTGAAGCCACTCTCCAGTTTGGGGTTACAGCCCCGAGTGCTCCGATCACCACAGGCACCACTGATGCCTTTACTTTCCAGGCTCTCTCCAGCTCTTCCTTGAGCCCCTGGTATTTCTCTAGCTTCTCGTGTTCCTTTTTCCTGATATTACCATCACTTGGTATTGCGATGTCCACTACCACGGCTCTGCTCTGTTTCTTATCCACCACCACTATGTCTGGTTGGTTCGCCATCACCATTCTGTCAGTCTGTATCTGAAAGTCCCACAGGATCTTAGCTCGGTCATTCTCCACAACCTTTGGAGGTTTCCCACCTTGATCCTGGGGTTCCAGCCCGTACTCTGCACAGATGTTTCTGTACACTATGCCCGCCACTTGGGTTATGTCGGCTCCATGTTTGCTTTCCCCTGCCAGCATCTTACACCCTGCAGTTTGTGCTGGACTGTCTCAGGAGCCTCTTTGCACAGTCTACACCGTGGGTCTTGTCTGGTGTGGTAAGATCTGGGCCTCTATTGCTCGAGTACCCAGGGCCTGCTCCTGAGCAGCCAGGATCAGTGCCTCTGTGTGTCCTTCAGACCAGCCCTCTCAAGACATTGGTAGGATTTCTTGATATCAGCCACATCAGTTATGTTCCGGTGGTTCACCCCATGTAGGGGTTTGTCCTGCCATGATGGTCCCTCCAGCACCTCTTCCTCTGGACACCACTGTCTGAGACATTCTCTGAGAACAATTTTGACTTAAAGTTACTTTTATTGAACCAGCTCATTTTTTCTTGATTGGAAATGACACAGGTGTCTCCCAGGAGGAGATAAGATGATGTACAAGAGGCATCATTAAGGCATTGTTATTTACATTTGAATGAAAAATGGCATATCCAGAATTATATATTTTTTATTATATATTCATACCCTTCTCAATAATCAATAGAAAAGCCTTTTTTGGCTATTACAGTATTCCGATGCTTCCTATAATTGCTGACCAGTTTTTTGCATGTCTCCACTGGTATTTTGGCTCAGTCATCTTTAGCTGTGAGCTCCAATGCTTTTCAGATTGGAGGGTCTCCTCTCCATCACCCTGATCTGTAGCTCCCTCCACAGATTCTCAGTTGGATTCAAGTCAGGACTCTGGTTGCGCCACTGCAAAACGGTAATGCTGTTGTCCAATAACCAAAAACAGCTCTTCCCAATGAATCAGGGGAATTAGGAAGTTTTAGAGTATACTGTGCTGTTTAGAATGGTATAAAACTTTGGATTTTTCCATAGACTCTGACAGTTTAAAAAGGTTATGAATAATTTTGGACATGCCACTTTTTGTTCAAATGTAAAAAAAAGCTGAGAAATATTTTTTTCCATAATGATGCCTCTTGTACATTGTCTTATTATCTTCTGGGAGATCCCTGTGTCATTTCCAATCAAGAAAATACTTGCTGGTTGAATAAAAGTAATTTTAAGTCAAAATTAGTCAGGGTATGAATAATTTTGGGCATGACTATATATATATATATATATATATATATATATATATATATATATATATATATATATATGAGATAGATAGATAGATAGATAGTACATATATTAAATGCAATATACATATATGATATATTTTGTTCTCACCCACCTCATTTTGGTGTGTGCACAATAGTAACATACCCAAATGCCATAGCTTATTAAAAAATTAAAAAAATCTTATAACCCACATGCTTGTGTGATGCATCATTTTAAAGCTTAGGCCTTCTAGTTTCTGTAGATACGCTTATGAAGACTGTGAGTGGTGGATAACCTGCAGTAGAGTTATTTAAAAATGTCTAAAAATTATTTTTTTGCTTTGGAAAAAAATTTGAATAAAATGAAGGCCCTAGCTTGGGCATACTTCATGCTAGACATTTGTCACTCACTACACTCACTGTCCAAGTTGTTGGCAACAACTGTGTAGAAGGGTTTTGATGCTGTGAGCCTTTGTGTATACAAAATGACAATTCAGCACAAGAGTGCCAAATTTGTGCCAAAAAAATAAAAAATAAAAATAATAATAATAATAATCCATCAATTTTCTTCCACTTATCAGGGCTGGGTCACGGGGGCAGCAGTCTAAGCAGGGACTCCCAGACTTCCTTTAACCCAGACACGTCCTCCAGCACCTCCTGGGGAACCCCGAGACGTTCCCAGGCCAGCCGAGAGACATAGTCCCTCCAGCATGTCCTGGGTCTTCCCCGGGGCCTCCTCCCGGTGGGACATGCCCGGAACACCTCCCGAGGGAGGCGCCCAGGAGGCATCCGGAACAAATGCCCGAGCCACCTCAACTGGCTCCTCTCGACATGGAGGAGCAGCGGCTCCACTCCAAGCTCCTCCCGTGTGACTGAGCTCCTCACCCTATCTCTAAGGGAGCGCCCAGCCACCCTGCGAAGGAAACTCATTTCGAGTGCTTGTATCCGCGATCTTGTCCTTTCAGTCTTTACCCAGAGCTCATGACCATAGGTAAGGGTAGGAACGAAGATTGACCGGTAAATTGAGAGCTTCGCCTTTCGGCTCGGCTCCGTCTTCATTACAACGGTCCGATACAGCGACCGCATCACTGCAGACGCTGCACCGATCCGCCTGTCAATCTCACTCGTGAACAAGACCCCGAGATACTTGAACTTGATACTGAACTCTCCACCCACCCGGAGAGGGCAAGACACCTTTTTCTGGTCGAGAACCATGGCCTTGGACTTGGAAGAGCTGATTCTCATCCCAGCCACTTCACACTCGGCTGCAAACTGCCCCAGTGCACATTGCAGGTCCTGGTTCGATGGAGCCAACAGGACAACATCATCTGCAAACAGCAGAGATGAGATCCTGTGGTCCCCAAACCGGACCCCCTCCAGCCCCTGACTGTGCCTAGAAATTCTGTCCATAAATACAATGAACAGAACCAGTGACAAAGGGCAGCCCTGGCGGAGTCCAACATGCACCGGGAACAGGTCTTACTGCCGGCAATGTGAACACAGCTCCTGCTCCGGTTATAGAGGGACTGGACAGCCTAACTTAGCAAAGGGCCCCGGACCCCATACTCCCAGAGCACCCCCCACAGGACACCACGAGGGACACGGTCGAATGCCTTCTCCAGATCCACAAAGCACATGTGGACTGGTTGGGCAAACTCCCATGAAACCTCGAGCACCTGATGGAGAGTGTAGAGCTGGTCCAGTGTTCCACGGCCAGGACAAAAACCACACTGCTCCTCCTGAATCTGAGGTTCGACTATCGGCCGGATTCTCCTCTCCAGTCCCTGGCATAGACCTTACCGGGAAGGCTGAGGAGTGTGATTCTCCTGTAGTTGGAACACACCCTCCGGTCCCCCCTCTTATACAGAGGAACCACCACCCCGGTTTGCCAGTCCAGAGGTACTGTCCCCGACCGCCACGTGATGTTGAAGAGGCGTGTCAGCCAAGACAATTATTATAATAATAATAATTATTATAATAATACAAATTCCTCTGAGCTTTAGGTATGTTTTCTCAAGAAAAAAAAAAACTAAAAGAAGCCAAAAATCTCTTCCAAGATAATGTCAGCTCTGCTATCTGTGTGCCTCTGCCTGTACCACTCTTCTTTCTTCCTTTGCGCAAATGAATACACGGCCCCTTTTAGAAAGTGTCTGCAAGTCCCACCCATCATTGGAAAGCTCTGATGATAGGCTAAAACAATATGTCAAGCACTTTCTGGAAGAAAGTGACTGAAGTGATTTGGTGTAAACAACTTAGACCATTCACGCGCAAAACCAAGAAGTAGATAAGTGGGCTTGTTTTTCAATGGCGTGCCCCAGCTACACCCAGCCACAAACAACGCCCAGGATGGTCTCATTTTGAAGACAAGAATGTAAGGAAAACAAGCATACCCAACAGCACCCAGACAAGTGAAAATGAGAGGAGGCAGATGGCTCAGAAATTCATTCACGCATTCATTCGTTTTTTCTGGATTATTTCCCCACATGGAATTATTTTATGGAAAAAACAACTTGATATTCTTTTTTTCTGGATTGTTACGGACTAACTGAGTACAACTTTTCCTGGATTGAACGCGTTTTGGACCGACAGAACTGGCTCAAAGGTAAGAAACGTGTATCTCCTTTTTTGATTATGATGTGGATTTTTAAGTTATCACATTTTGGGCTCGTTGTGCGGCATAAAATGAATGATATGGTTGTTTTATTGAGAAATGAAGCTTTGAAACGACGCATGGCATGCCAGTAGCGAAAACAATAATGAAGGTGAAAATACTGCATGAATATCTTTTGTTGCAAAATCACCCTCCTGTGGGTGGGTGGGTGGTAAGACTGCACATGATAACATCTAAATTGCCTGGAATGTTCCACAGTATGGCATTAATTTGATCTCCATGGAGACAAGCTGGTGGTGCCACCAGGCCAAGTTACAGGTCAGATCTGTGGCGAGATGAGCATGCTCTCAGTAAAGTGTCTTTCAAGGTACTGTTTTAGCTATTAAAAAAACACTTAATGAAATGATATAGGATTGCTAATTGTCTAATGCCATATTGCACAACATTAGCTAAGAAATAATATCTCCATGTAGACAAGCAGGTGACAGTCTCTCCCTCCAGAAAAGTTACATAGTGCACCTTTAAAGAGCCTGCACCTAGTTTTTTCCCATGTATTTGAGCTAAATGTGTCTTGGCCCAGTACAGATGTATTTATTGCATGAGCCGCTCTTGGAGTAAAAATATGTCCACTGTGTTCTGTTTGCATCTAATTACAAATGGTTTTATTTTCCAATAATCAGGAAGAGCTCGTTAGCATGCTAATTGTTGCTAACTTTCACAACATCACAACAAACTCAGCTCTCATCTCTGAAAGTTGTGAAACATGCTTGTAAACTCAGGAAATAATCAGGATACTCAGAATGCATAAGGGAAGTAAGGAATAACCTTGGACCACTGCAAACCATATGGAATGAACTAGTTTTGCTTTTCTTTAATAATATAAAGAAACTATGCAACTGAAAGGTTAAAATGAAAAGCACAAACTCAGCTGTATACTGAAAACATTAACTCAGAATAACAATTGATGCACAATTCCATTTAAAATAAGCATGTTTTGTAAGTTTAGATTCCCATATAAAACTTTGTAAACAACTAATAGCTCTAAGTTTGGAGAAGTACAACGCTCTTACCGTTGCCTCAATTGGACAAATACACAGGAGAGTTTCTGGAATTGCCTTGCCTAGATATGGTCATAGTCACAATAAAGAGTCATTTATTTAGCTTAGCATTGTTTTTACAAATGAATGAACAGTAATTAGTGCTTATTATCTCATATTAAAGCAGCTTGTTAGCCAAATAATACCTGATGTTTTTGACTGGAAGTCAAAGTAGCTTTTTTTTTTCTTTACTAATGTGACTAAATCTTACAGCTTTCAACAGGGTAACCCAGATACCACTGGAAGAAAAATTGTGATCCATTTCTATTCCATTATATTAACCCTTTGCTTCCCAAGAAATAGTAGTCCAAGTTTATAACAATGATCTAGAAATTATTACTAGTGTTTATTACTCACTGAGTAAAAAATATAGAAAAAATATATTAGTAAAAAAAAAAAAAATTCATTATCAATATTTTTTTCTTGAGCCTTTACTGAATACCTTGAAGGCTCTGAGGGTTCCCCTGTGAAAGAAATGCTGTTTCCAATAAAAGTGCGCTATACGCTGCTACTTTTTAATTCATTAATTGGTTTTGCGTATAACATGCGATTAATCGCAATTAATCACATATATATATATATATATATATATATATATATATATATATATATATATATATATATATATATACACACACACACAGATGTGCACAGAATTGTTGGTACCCCTCTGGCAATGAAAGAAAAATCAACAATAATCAGTGAAATAACTTGAAACTGATAAAAGCAATAATAAATAAAAATGAACTGAAAAGTGTTCAACAAAAATCAAACATTGTTTTTCACCTGTGGTTCAACAGAATTATTAGAAAAAACTAAATAATGAAACTGGCCTGGACAAAAATGATGGTACCCTTAACTTAATATTTTGTTGCACAACAAATTATTTCTGTAACTGTCAATCAGACTTCTGCACTGGTCAACTGGTATTTTGACCCACTCATGAGTAAACTGTTCTAGTTGTCTCAGGTTTGAAGGGTTCCTTCAGCATGTTTCAGCTCCTTTCACAGATGTTCAGTAGGATTGAGATCTGGGCTCACAGAAGAACACTCCAGAACAGTCCAATGTTTTGTTCTTAGCCATTCTTGTGTGGTTTTTGCTGTGTGTTTTGGCTCATTGTCCTGTTGGAAGTCCCATGACCTATGACTGAAATCAGGCTTTCTGACACAAAGCAACACATTTCATTCCAAAATACCTTGATAGTCTTGACATTCCGTTGTATTTTGCATAGATTCAAGACACCCCATGCCAGATGCAGCAAAATAGCCCCAGAACATAACCAAGCCTCCTCTGTGCTTCACAGTAGGACAGTGTTGTTTTCTTGGTGTGCTTCATTTTTGCATCTGTGAACATAGAGCTGATGTGCCTTGCCAAAGAGCTCTAGTTGACTTTAAGTGCTTAAAGTCAAATTCAGTTTGTGTGTGATTACATTACTATGATTTTATAACGTTTTTAATGCTATAATCCTAAATTGTGGATAATGAAGCTAACATAGCATATGATGAAGTATATTTCTGGAGATTAAAGATTAAAAAGAAAAAATGACAACAAGAATCGTACCGAACCGAAAACCGCAATACGAACCGAAAATGGCCATATATATATAAGAGCCTGACCAATATATCGGTTGGCTGATATGGGCACCTGTAGACATATCGGCTATCGGTCCGATATTTCATGTGGGCATGTGATACTCTCTACATTCTGTTCATCTAATCCAATTTAATCCAACAGACAGATAAATGTCCTAATATGTGGCTCCACATCAGTATTTATCTGCAGAGTCATTTGTTTGTGTGTGTGTCTGTACTGTCCCTGAACACACGTCATTCACGTCATGTCACTCACGTGCTTTTGTTTACACTCACAGACACAGATCCAAACAGTGAGATTATATTCTTTTTACGGACAATCGGTTTGAGTCTGGATTAAAAGGACATTTATTAGTGTAGACTTGTGATGTGAGGAAGAGCCTGTGCGAGCGCTGAGTGTTGGAAATATGTCGACTTTGAACCAAGTTTTGGTTATTGGTTAGCTGCTGTAGCTCCCACATCTAAACAGGCTGTTTTCTATTCGCCTATTGTAAATTGACTGTTGTAAAAAATTCTATATTTGTTACTGGACCTGCATTGATATGTAAATGAGCTGTGAATAGAGGTGTAAATTATGACATTTGCGCATATAATTAAACACAGCGGCGCGCAGCATTTATGGCTAAAGGCTAATAGCGGTAGTTTCTTTACTAGCTAGTAAATGGGTCGGTCGCGAACGAAACTTGTCTTAGATCCGGCTCTTTGAAGTGAACAACGGGAGCCTGATCTTTATTGGGGGCCGTGTTTTCTCTTTCTCTCACTTTTTTTTTCTTCACGTCACGTGCAGACTCGTGGTAGTTTGGCAACGGGCAGCGACTGAAAACGAAACTTTCAGAAATATGCGTGTCCATAGGATAGAAAAAAGTGCATGTTTAGCTGTAGTTCAGCATAAAATAAATAAACCAGGACTAATCTTGGGCTCGAGAGAGGGAGAGAGATAGAGACCGAGTCCCGAAACTCAGTCCTGGGTCAGTTTTGGTTTAGTCCTGTTTTACACATGGTTTAGATCTGTTTTAGTCCTGGTTTAGTTCTTTTTCAGTCCTGGTTTAGACCTGGTTCAGTCCTGGTTCAGTCCTGCTTTAGACGGGCTTTAGAACTGCTTGCAACAAAACAATCTGAAGAGCCGCTTGGGAGCCGAAAGAGCCAGCGGCTTTTAGTGAGCCGAGCCAAAAGAGCCGGTTCTCTAAAAAGAACTGGAATCCCCATCACTAGCTGCTAGAATGTGATGCAAAAGTGCCATTAGGCCGACCTACTGTCTGTAAATATGACTTAAAGAGGCAGAATAACAATAAATGTTGCCTAAATAAACCCAATTTAAAATCCACTATAGCCAAACCTAAGTTATTTAAACAATTCAAGATTTACAGTGAATTTTTACATCACTAAAAATATTGGCGATTGTGTCGGCTATTGGCAGCCCTGACTCCCATTTTATCGATTTCATATCGGCCACAACAAAATCCATATCGGTCGGGCCCTAATATATGTATGTGCATATTGATGTTAAGACACAAAAGTTCCTGACCATGCATGGAAGGTTCCATCCCAAATCCAGCACCATGAGACTGTATGCAAGGCTAGGCCGAGGACTAGAGAGTGTGGGAACCACTGTCCAGGACAAAATATCCAAGCTCCTTGAGTACATCAAGGACAAGGCCCTGACACATGAGGTTCTCAGAGAATGTCTCAGACAGTGGGGTCCAGAGGAAAAGGTGCTGGAGGGGCCGTCATGGCAGGACAAACCCCTACATGGGGCGTACTATTTGACTGAACTGGAACTGAAGTGGCTGATATCAAGAAATCCTACCAATGTCTTGAGAGGGCTGGTCTGAAGACAGCACAGAGGCACTCATCCTCGCTGCTGAGGAGCAGGCCCTGGGTACTCGAGCAATAGAGGCCCAGATCTACCACACCAGACAAGACCCACGGTGTAGGCTCTGCAAAGAGGCTCCTGAGACAGTCCAGCACATAACTGCAGGGTGTAAGATGTTGGCAGGGAAAACATACATGGAGCGACATAACCAAGTGGCGGGCATAGTGTACAGAAACATCTGTGCAGAGTACGGGCTGGAGACCCCAGGATCAAGGTGGGACACACCTCCAACGGTTGTGGAGAATGACCGAGCCAAGATCCTGTGGGACTTCCAGATACAGACTGACAGGATGGTGATGGAGAACCAACCAGACATATTGGTGGTGGATAAGCAACAGAGCAGAGCTGTGATGGTGGATATCACAATACGAAGCGATGGTAATATCAGGAACACGAGAAACTAGAAAAATACCAGGGGTTCAAGGAGGAGCTGGAGAGAGCCTGGAAAGTAAAGGCATTAGTGGTGCTCGTGGTGATCAGAGCATTCGGGGCCGTAACCCCCAAACTGGAAGAGTGACTACAGCAGACACCGTGAAAAACAACGGACATCTCAGTCCAGAACAGTGCAGTACTGGGAACTGAGCTGGATGAGGGTGAGAGACCAACCACCGTGGAAGGTGAAGCTAACTGCTAGGTAACAGTTAAACTTTTTTTAGCCTGTGTTTGCTCATGTGTGCATAGTCACCATAGTAACTTATGGTTCCTCCATACACATAGCCTACATACAGAACTCCCCAGCATGATATCACAGCAAAATACCAATAGTTGCAGTGTAACTCTAGAGTGTGTACAAAGTTAGCTGGAAATATTTCACTGCTAGCTTGGGCTTTGAATCACGTCGCTCCTCCAAGCACAGAGCTTTGTATTCAGGGGATTGGAGGATCGGAGGCCCACGTCAGCAGCACTTTGGGCATTTGGAAGCCAGTGAGCCGCTGACAAAAGACAAGTCGTTTCAAACATAATGCCAACTCACCTGACAGCTCGTGATTAATTGCAATGGTATACTATGCAAGGAAAAGCTTTTAACAGTGGGTGACGCGTCAGCTTACTTGAACTCCATAATGCTTCCCACCGCGGGCAGAACCAGTTTATGACCAAATTTAGACACGGATCTGCGGAAAGAGTGAAATGTTGAAATTAAAATGTATCCCCGAAGACAGTGACAGAACTCTTGGGTATTAAATCAAATCAATAAAATACAAAACGTCTCATTTCGCCAGAGGGAACGGTTTCAGAGATTGAATTTATAACAAAGCACTGTTACTGTACAAGTCTCAAAAAATGTGGGTCATAAAACTCAATTTGTTGCACTGTAAAGGTCTTACATGCAAGGTGCGTTTTGCTTGGGGAGGTCGCCCTCTTCTGGAGAAAAAACTGTACTGCAGATAGAGGACTCACTGGATACAGCTTCTTCCTGCAGAAGTAAGAAAACTTTTAGTTTATTTTTAAAAGTTAATAGATGGAATAATGACAGATTAAAGTTAAGGATAAAACTGCATTTAATTTTTAATTAAATGGGTGATGGTTGTCTATTTTTGTTTCTTTCATTGTTTGTAAAAGTTTGTAAAATCCTTCGCTCATATATTTATTTCACATTAATCTGGTATATTAAAGATACCAGGAATGTTCTACAGTATGGCATTAAACTTCTATGTCACCTCTGTGGAGACCAGGTAAGAATGCATGTATTCATTTATTTATTTATTTTCATGATTTTAGCTGTAAAACACATGTCAGTGTAAGAAAGATCAGGAAAATGTTGTCACTGAACGGAATCAAACTAGAAATGCACCGATCCAGGGTTTTCTGTTCCGGTAAACATGGTGATACGTTGGTTTTAAATATCTGCCGATACTTGATACCAACTGATCCCAGGGTAGAGACTGAAAACAGCAATTATATTTCCGAACGAATAAGGAAAAACTTATCCAAATGTGCTTTTAACTACAGAACAGCTTTTTTAAAATACAAGTTTAATATTATGAGACATTTTTAGCCAGTTTATAAAACAAAATGGGATACCAATAGAACCGATGCCCGATACCTGTATTTTATCGGTGTATCCTTAAATCAAACATTCCTTTAGATTGTCACTTGTTAGACGACATGCACTAACCCTGTTTGTGGAGAGCAGCTGCCTCTTGAGCTGTTGAATCTGAACATCTTTCTCAGCCACCACTTGCTGCAGCTTTGGTATGAGACCTGTAGAGTTGTGGGGGGAGAAATAGGAGGGGAAGGGGTGATGCAAAGATCTGGAGGAAGAGGAGACAGGGTCATCGTCTTGCCTCTGTCGGTTCTGCTGAAGACTCAGGCGCTTGAGAACATCCTGCATCTCAGCCTGCTGCTTCTGTCCACACAAAAGAAGATCAGGATGTTAAAGGTCTTGTATTAGGCAAAATTGACGCTTGTGAGCTTTAAAGGTACAATGTGTAACTTTTTTGTTGGGGGTCAGTCACCTACTTGTTTCTATGGATATGTCATTGCTCTGCTAGACATGTTCCACAATATAACATTAAACAGCTCTACCTTATATTAATTCTTTTACAGGTGGATATACAGCTCAGAAATACCTAGAAAAACTGACAGACAATCCACCAGAAAAGTTAAACAATGCACCTTTAATGCTCAGTTCCACCTTGTGATGTCATGATGCGGTATTTTTCAAGTGAACAGCTACCTTTTATCTTTAGTGCAGTTGAGATTGGCAATTCCATGTCTGAAATCATCAAAATGATTCTAGTGAAAATGTGTAAAGTTTAAACACAGTGGATCACTTCCTGTAATACCACATGACATGACAAGGTTGGACAGAGTGTTTTCATAGAAGAACACAGCCTATATTTGCAGACTTTGTGTGTTATATATATGTGTGTATGCATGAATTCTTCCTCTGCTACTTTCCCGATGTGTGTTAAATTTACAACTATGTTTTCCATATAGAAAAAAGCATGGCAGAGGCACTCTGCTTTGTGGTGAATTTATTAGTCGTCACGCCAACGTGTTTCGTTTCATCAGGGCCCTGATGAAGACCAAGTAGTCGAAATGCGTTGGCGTGATTATTAATAAATTCACCGCAAATCACAGTGCCTCTGCCATCTTTTTTTCTATTTTATGAGAATCTAAGCCCTCCGGTTTGATGAGCACCTGTATGCGTAATTTTTTTTGATCCAGTGTAGCGCTCCAATTTTGTTATTTTTATTTTTATTTTTTTTTATGTTTTCCATATATTGGAGCTTCCAGTGTTTTCGTTAAGTGATATACAATGAGTTTCCAATACTGTATGTACTTTTGCCTTATATGTATATTCTGTATCAAGGTTTCATGTGTACACGTGCCCATTTTACTCATTATCATAAAACTATAAATACTGCTGGTTTTCTTTTGTCGAAGATGTAACGTGGAACATCCTGATGCAATTAAACTTTTTTTCACATAACTATTCATCTGGCTATGGAGTTGATTCTTATCAACCATGTTCTCCCAATAACAATGTGTGAATGAAACAAAACACAACTCAAGGTATGTATTTTGACTAGAAACAACAAATAATATGGGCCTTTTAAACATGTTTTAGTTTTACCAGGAGTGCATCCACCAGTTCATCGTCATGCTTTCCCTTTTCCAGAAGAGTGGAGATCTGACTTTTGAGATTTTTCAGTTCAGATGATAGGGATTTATTGCGGGCTTTTGAGGCATCCAGTTTTTTCCTCACATCCTCGTGATCTTTCAGCAGAGTGTCATAATCAGCTGAAATTCTCTGTAAAACGAATCAGAAGATTAGGAAGATTATATATTTACAATGTACATAGTAATTATCCTTTGGAGCTGTTAAATTATTAGTTATTATATCAGTCCAAGCATATATGTGCTAGATATTAACCTTCTCGAGGACTTTGTACAATAGTCTTTTGAAACATTTAATTCAACAAAAAATATTGCAATGGATTTCCAGCAATTATTTTCAGACATAAATTATACATTATTTTTATTTATAAAAAGGTGCTAGTGCTAGCCATCTTGTGAGTGTAATGTTATTTGAGGGGGACTTGTTTAACAGCACAAATCAGCTCACCTGTTGTAGTCCCAACTAGAGCAGTGTGTACAGTTAGCATTACACTGTCAGGGAATGTGAATGACATCAACTGGATGGTGTAAAGTAATTTTCTTAATATCTTTATGTATTAGTTGCTTTTATCTTAATGTATTATGTAGTTATTTAAAAATATACAGACGTGGACAAAATTATAGGAACCCCTCCGGCAATAAAAGAAAAATCATCAATATTCACTGAAATAACTTGAAACTGAGAAAAGCAATAATAAATAAAAATTTACTGAAAATTGCCCAACAAAAATCAAACATTGCTTTTCACCTGTGGTTCAACAGAATTATTATTATTATTCATTATTATTAATTATTAAAATAATGAAACTGGCCTGGACAAAAATGATGGTACCCTTAACATAATATTTTGTTGTACAACCTTTTGAGGCAAACTCTGCATGCAGATCATTTCTGTAAGTGCCAATGAGACTTCTGCTCTGGTCAACTGGTATTTTGACCCATTCCTCATGAGCAAAATGCTCTAGTTGTGGACCTTAAACTTCTGAAGAACATGTGCAACTGTAATCACAGGGACATCACACTGCTTGGAGATGGTCTTATGACCTTTATCTTTAACCTGCTTTTCTGTCATTTTCTTTCTAGTCTCCTGACACTGTTCTCTTCTTCACTTTCTCTGGTTCATGCTCAATGTTGTGTCCATCACGTTTCCAAACTGCACAATGACACATGTCCCCCTTTAAACAGGCAGACTGACTGAGGACAAGTTTGACACCTGTGACGCCAATTAAAGGACACACCTAAGTTTAACATATCCCTATTGTCCAATTATTTACACTTTTTTCTAGGGGTACCATTATTTTTGTCCAGGCCAGTTTCATTAGTTAGTTTTTTAAAATAATTCTATTGAACAACAAATCAAAAACAGTGTATGATGCTCAATGGTTATTTGTCAGGAAATTTTTATTTATTATTGCTTTTCTCAGTTCCAAATTATTTCAGTAACCATTGTTGATTTTTCTTTCATTACCAGAGGGGTACCAACAGTTTTGTCCACGTCTGTATATATTTGATCTTTTAACTTAAAAAAACATATTTATAATTCAATCATGTTACTGTATTTCTATTTATATTCCGTATTTATGTGCAAAATCAATATGGCTTCTGCACAATTCTTCGTAGTGACATCAAAAAAACACAATGAAGTGAAATAACTGAAATCTGCACCTCAAACATATCCCGCTTCTCTTTTTCAATGGAGCGGATGTAATTCAGGTTTCGGTCTTGTGGGGGCATCTTCTTGAAGGGGCCTAATAACTCTGACTCATCTACACTTTGGAGGCTCTGGGGTCTGCATTGGGCTGCCTGGTTTAGCTGCTGCTCCAGATCACGTACCTGTGGGGAAAATGCAGATATGGTGACATTGGCTCTATGATTAAATCCAATCAATCAAGTGTCAGGATAACAAATTAGTGATTACCACATAACATTTTGACTATAGTCAAAAGGGCAAAGGCAAGGCATGGAAGCACAGTTATTACGCAAAGTAATTCCAATTTTTTTTACAGAATAATAAATACATTAAAATCACAATATAAACAAATCAAAACATAAATACTCATCATTAAATTAAAAAGAGAGAAAGACGTTAAATGAGAAACAAGAGAGAAGCGGAAAGAAAAACCTTTATGCACAGCTAAACAGAACTGTTTTGAGCCTGGATTTAAACAGTGTCAAAGTAGAGGCCTGTCTCACACCTTCAGGAAGAATGATCCACGTTTTAGCTGCATGAATCTGAAACGCTGACTCCCTATATTTAGTCCTGACTCTGGGCTTCAGCAGGAGGCCAGTCCCTGAGGTCCTCAGAGTGCGAGATGGTTCATATGGCATTAGCATGTCACAGATGGACTTTGGTGCTAGGCCATGGAGAGACTTGTACACAAGCAGAGCCGCTTTAAAATCTATTCTCTGAGCCACAGCAAGCCAGTGCAGAGACTTGAGCACAGGACCTATGTGCTCGTACTTCCTGGTTCAAGTCAGGAACCGAGCTGCAGCGTTCTGGATGTACTGCAGCGTGTCACAGTTAATTTGAAGAGGCCAGTGAGAGGCCGTTACAGGAGTCTAACCTACTGGAGACAAACGCATGGATAAGTCTCTCCAAGTCTACTTTAGACAGTAAACCTTTGATTTTTGTCTTGTCTGAGTTTAGCTGGAAAAAATTGTTTTGCGTCCACACACTCATCTGTTGGATGCAGTGACAAAGTGAGTCCACTGTCCACCATAGTCGCCTGCTGCAGTGAGACACAGATCTGAGTGTCATCAGCATAGTTGTAGTCAGACACGTTATTGCTGCATATTAACTGGCCTAACGGCAGCATGTAGAAATTCAACAAAAGGGGCCAATGATCATCTCCTGGGGCACCACATAGGTCAGGGCATTGTGATCTAAGACACAGTTTCCAATTTCACCAAATACTTCCTGTCTTCTAGATAGGACTTGAATCAGTTTAGTGCAGTATTAGCGATGCCCATGTCATTTGTCACCTTGATAAGAGCAGTCTCAGTGCTGTGGTGGACTCTAAAACCCGACTGGAAAACATCGAAGGAGCTGTTCATTTGGAGAAAGTTCGAAAGCTGTTGGTAAACAGCTTTTTCAGGGACTTTGCCAAAAAACAGCAGAACTGAGATGAGTCGGAAATTGTTCAGTTCTGTGGCATCCAGACTGCTCTTTAGGAGTAGCTCAATGACCGCAGTTTTGCAATGGCGACACGGTGGCTGAGTGGCTAGCACTCATGCCTTACACCAAGAAGGTTTTGATCCCCTGGTCACCCAGGCCTTTCTGTGTGGGGTTAGCATGTTCTCCCCATGTCTGGATGGATTTCCTCCAGGCACTCCAGTTTCCACCATCAACCCAACCCAAAACATGCTACATAGGTCTCCAGGAAGAATAGCTAGCTAGATAGCTAATGGAGGTCTTTCAAATACAGTCAATTAAATATAGTTTTCAAAGCTCTTGGGAATGTTCCAGATTGAAGTGACATGTTAACTAAGTGAGCAAGTGGTGAAACCACATTGTTGAGGGTGGACTTTAGAAATCTAGTGGGTAACATGTCAAGGGAGCATGTAGATGAACTCAGACGGGTGATGATCTCTAAGACAGTTTTGTCAGTTACAAGTGCAAAGTGACTCAACTCTAAGTGTCTCTGCGGCTGCATGCTTGTTATTTGCGTTGTGGAACTGATGGAATTTTTTATGCCCTTAACCTTGTCATTAAACAATACTGCAAACTCATTGCACTTAGATGTGTTAGATGTGTAAATTAGCTCTAATAGCAGAGGAGCTGAAGGGCTTGTTAATTCACTGTTGCAAACAGGACATGAGAGTTGTTATTGCAGTTTCCAATAATCGAATAACAGAATACCATGTTATCAGGTAAAGTATAAAAGGTGAATGAAACATTAACAATGTAGTGTCTTTTTGGTTAGTGAACTAACAATAGGGCTAAACTATTAAATTTAAAAAAGAAAGAATCTAAATAAAGTAGAGTAAACCAGGATTATTTTAAAGCATGTCTAAAATACAAAACTGCAAACACATCTCAAATTCAACACTTTCTTGAACAATATGTATTTCAGAGGATTTAAAAAAAAAAAAAAAGTGATTATTAAAGGGCCTGTACCAGATTTTTCCCCATGTATTTGAATAACATGTGTCTTGCCCCAGTACAGGTATATTGTACAAGCACTTGAGGACTTGAGGTCAAAATATGTCGAAATCATTTTACTGTCCGAAAGGCAGGTTATTATGCTATTGTTGTTAGCTTTATTGTGGTGGTAAAACACTCTGGTCTCAAAAAGTTACAAAGTCATCACAGTGAATAATTAGGATGTTCGGAATGTATAAGGTAAGAGTAAGGGAATAACGTTGGACCACTGTAAACCATTTAAAAAGAACTAGTTCTGTTTTTCATGTATTTAATACAGTAAGACAGACTGGTACAGGACTATTAAGATAAGATTGCAAAATGTAAGATGAAAATCTTTATCCCTATTTGACAATAGTATGTTTGAGCCAATTTGGTATTTATTTGTATTTTGGTGGTCCTATGTAGGTTTGTCACTCGAGGGCGTCTGGGAGGTTCAGTTGGTATGGCATGTTTTCTGTATTTTAATATTGAATTCATAGAACATTTTATATCTAAATAATTTTCTAGTAGATTTTTAGTATTTCTAGCAAGTACTTTTAACTTGTACAATTGTCTGGATGTTCCTTAATGTGTGTTGCAACCTGGATTAGTGGCACATTCTATCATTACAATTTCCTAAAAGGTACTGTAATTTATTGTTCACAACTCTGAAGGTTTTGTGAAGGAAAACTGTGCAAAAAGGGCAAACTAATGTGTACAGAGATGAGAGAGAAAATGTTGTCAGTTTCTTTTATCCATTTAAACACAACAAAATCTGATCAAATTGTTTTCTTTGGGTTTCCCCCATCAGCCCAAAGCATGTACAAAAGGTAAAATGGTCAAATCCAACAGCAAAGGTTGTCCTGACAAAGCCTAGCTCAAGATCAGAAGACGAAAATTCCAAAGTATGGAATTTAACCTGGTAATCACAATGGAGACAGGTTAATGGTCAGATCAATGGAGAAGCGAGCCAGAATTTAGGTTTTTAAGGTGTTTTTGAGCTATAAAACAAAAAAGGGAGATGTGCTTAATGCCTTACTGTGAACATTCCAGGCAAAGAATAACATCTCCATGAAGACAAGCATGTAGTGAACCCTTCACCTTAAAATTAACATAATGCACCTTTAATACCTTAATTTAATGTACCCGATAGTACAATTGGAAATCCTATGACTCAGTTTTTACCTTCCCTGGCAATTAAATCGAAATTGGATAGCTCTAAATTTCAATTTCGATGTAATGTTTTAATGATATAATGGTGTTTCTTCATTAAAAACATACAGAGTTGTGTTTTGTATCATTCACACGTTTAACACACAGCCTCAATCACTCAGCCTAAATATGCAGGATTTCTGCGTATTTTAGGATAGTTTTTCTTGCAAACAGAAAACATTCTTTTCCATTTTGTGATGTCATAATACAGGAAGTGCTTCACTGTGTTTTTAAACTCCATTTCCCAGTCTGTTCCAGTCCTCCTTTTCCTACAGCTGCTTCTCATTCCCCAATCAGGGTAGTCTATATATATATATATATATATATACTCCTCCTGCTCACTCAGTCTTTGCTAGTTTGTTGACCTGTGAAGACATACACTCAAGCTCTCTGACACTCTGATCTTTTATTCTGTTTGCATTTTGTGCATTCTGCTTTATTCCTGTTTAGAGTACCTGTTTGAGATTAATCCCAGCAGTATTACCCAGTTTTTGGAAGATATTTTCATTCAGGTTTGATAATCATATATTCCTCTGTTGTATTTTCAGTCTGATTTGCCATATTAAACTAATTACCTGTTATAGGTCACTTTCTGTTATTAAACTAAGACTTTGTTTTTGTATACTTGTGTTGCATTTGAGTCCAGTTTACCTGCGTGATAATCTGGATGAGTTCAGCCCTGGAATTGCCAATCACAAGGTGGAACAGAGCATTTTGAAATTTGGAGATGTAGACAGACTGCCATAAAAATAAAAGATAACTGTGTGAATGAACAAAACATGACTCCATGAGGAGATAACAACATTAGTTTAAAGATCACAAGAGTAAATTTTTTGTACCATGGGCTCTTTAATATTTCGGTAGTTATATATTATATCATATATTAGATATTAGTTATTATTAGTATATCAAGAATCAGGGCACTGTATTAAAAATCTTCTGAGCTATTGTTAAAAAGTTAATGGTCTAAGTTTTGCCGAAGTCACAAAGAGATGACAAATTGGTACGGTCAATTTTCATTTGTCTTTCACTTTAAACTTACTGAAGCACTTTGAACAATGGCTAGTTCTGCAGGACTTGCCAAGTAAAAGCAAGGCAATTTTAGTTTATAGATACTTTAAACTTATACTGTCAATTCAGAGGATTGTCTTTTATCGCTTTTTGCATTTGCATTTTTATCTAGAAATAAAACTCTTCTAACTAAATTGACAAAAACAAAAGTGAGAATTTCTAATGTCACTAGAAGTGAATAGAAAGCTGTTTGATGAATATATTATTGTTTACTTAAAGGTTCACAATATAACTTTTCTTGTGCAGGGTCTGGAACATGTTTGTCTCCATGGAGATGTTACTGCTTTGTCTTGAATGTTCCACAGCATGTCTCTGTAATGTCTTGTCATGAAGCAGGATTTTTCATGTTAACAGCTCCTTTTACCTTCAGTTCAGTAGCTACTGACCCTTCCAGGGCTAAAAATCATCAAAATGATTTTAATGAAGGTGTATGTTGTTTAAAAAGACAGTAGAGAACATGACATCACAAAACAGAACAGAGTGTTTTCTGTTTGAGAGAAGTACTCAGGCTAAATGCGCAGGTGTGTTAAACATATGTGAATGAAACAAAACACAACTCCTGGACTGTTTGATGACGAAACAACATTGATCTTGAGAAAATAGCATAATATTGGCCTTACTGTCTCCCTGTGCTTACTACAGCGAACTTACCCTGGTCTGTAGAGTCAGAATCTGCTGTGCTCGGCCCCTGAAGCTCCCGGGACAGCTGAGTAACTGCTGCAGGTTGACCTCTTCTCCCACTTCACTGCACAAAACCTAAAAACAAGCATCAAACATGAGCCACTGTTGTGTGATTCTCAAGGACTGAATTATGGTCTATACCTTCTGCGCTATTCTCAGCTCCTGTTTGACAGTCTGGATTTGGTTGCGGTATTCAGATACTTTGAGGAGGGCTGCGGCCAGTTTGTCCTGAAGAGATTTCACCAAACGGTTCCCCTGCTCCTGAAAATAGCAAATAAAAAGTGTCTTAGTGAAATAAAAACAAATGTGTGGATGTTGTCCTTTTTGTAGAATTTAAAATAGGCCTGTCACAATAACATATTTTGAAGCATGGTATATTACTACCAAGAAATGTAACAATCAACAATAACATTGGAAATATAGCCTCAAGTGGCAATAATCGGCCCTCACGTGCACCTACAGTATGCCCCACAAACGCAGCGCCCTGCAAAACGTCGCATCCCTCAGAACACCACACCCTCCACTAATGCTAATAACCCTAATCTTAAACATAACCCTAGTCATAATCCCAACTATAACCCCAACCTCAACCCCAACCCATGGCAGATGTCCGGTTTGTAAAGGGGCATGCTCACAGTATACATTTTTGTTCCTATTTCCATTATGCATCTAGCCACAAAATTTGGTTTGGCTACGCCAAAGTTTGTGAAAGGATATCCCATTGGTAAGGACAAAATTTTGGCTTGTCACCATGGCAACACAATGTAAATGGGGTCTGGTCATCACTGGATGAATCGCGACCATGTCACAAATGTGAGTGCCAAATTTTGTATATCTATGATAAATAAAAATGTATTTTTCCACAAATTTTCTAGGGGTCGCTATTTCACCCACTTTACATCAGTCTGTTCAGGGTCAGGGTGCCCATGATTAAAATTTTAGTGAATTCTGCCAAAGTTTGTGCCATTTGTCAATTTTACCAATGGCATGTTGCCATGGAGAGTTTATTTCATTGCTATGGCAATGGCATACAAAATATGGCATGGGTGTCACTGACTTTTGGATCAGGATGACAAAATGGAATTTTGTGCAAAATTTCTGAATTTCGGAGTTTGTTTGAGCAAATGGGAGCAATTTGTAAATCTCCGAAACTGTGTGTATTTTTTTGTCACTTCACTGCTCAGAGACCGTAAGATGAATGTGAAAAATTTGAATAACTTTTGATGTTCCACCTCTTGAGATAATGTGGACTGTCAGAGCTGACTGAACTCAATTTCACCCCACTACTCAAAACAATAGACAGCGATCTATACTGCTGGAGGAATCTACCACTATCCATTCTGGGCAGAATAGCCATAATCAAAATGAAAATACTTCCAAAAATAAATGATGTAATTTCAGTGATTCCAACCCAACCCACCAACACCTGGTTCAGTTCCCTCGACTCAATAATCACTAAGTTCTACTGGAAAAATAAGCCACCAAGGATCAAACTGACTACACTTCATACTAGATGCACCACATTTCTATCATTACTCTCTGGCTAATCAGTTACAGTACATATATAAGTGGACACACCCCAGTCACTCAAATTACACCTGGTTAGACATAGAAAAAACACTCTGTAAGGACATTCAGATTTCAGATATCCCCTTTCTCAGCCAATCAATCAAACACCATTCATGGTTCAAAGTAACAACCATAGCATCCGCTCTGACAGCCTGGTGGAAATTCCACAAAATCACACTTAATTTTCACTCCTGGGTGCAAAAGGGCATCACACATATACAACATATCTTCCATCATAACGCGCTGGTGTCATTTGTACACCTTGTCCAGGAGTACGGCACCACGAGTAATCAACCTCTGGAATATTCACAACTCAAATCCTCTGTACAGTCAAAAATAAATACTAGTACAGCAAATCTATGCCTTCCCCCTGCAATCTTAGAATTAATCAATATCCCCTACCCCAAAAAACTCCTATCAAAGATTTTATAGAATAATATCTCACTCCGAACAACCTATATCATTACCGTTAATAAAATGGGAACAAGATCTCTCCCTCATTCGTGATGCTGACTTCTGGACCCAGATCTGTAAAAAACATCTTATGACAAAAAATGCAAATCTACAACTCATACAATATAAGGTCCTTCACAGAACTCATTGCACTGGTTCAAATGGGATTCATATCAGAAATTAACTGTAAAAATTGCACACAAAACTGTCCCGACACTTATATTCACGCCTTCTGGCATTGCACACCCATCAGGCACTTCTGGGAAGAAATCATGGACTCACTATCCCACTTTATGGGTTGTCACATCCCCATGCCCCCTCACTCTGCCTTCTAGGAGACCTTTCAATAATCACAATAGATAATAAAAACCATAAACCTCTCCTTGTGGCCCTAACTATCGCCAAGAAAACTATCCTCATGAACTGGAAATCAAGGCATAGCATACATCTGACACATTGGAAAAACCTGCTCATTGACTATATCTCACTGGAATACACATCTACCACCCCCGTCAACACAACAGCACCCCAGTCACCCTGGTCCACCTTCCTCATTTTCCTACAAATGTCATTTCTATGATTTAACATATTTGAATATTCACCTTTAACTCTTTTCTTTGTCTGGTAGCCAACCACTTTCTGCTCGAAATTTAAATACATGATGTCCTGAGAGTACATACACAAGCACATGCACGCCTGCACACACACACAACACACACCCATACACACTCACACACACTCACACACACTCACAAACACACTTGCACAAACACACACCACTTTATTTTATAAAGAAACAGGGATGGGATAGACAGGCTATATAAAATATTACTTTAATACACTTACAGCTTGACATTGATCTGCCTCGGGTCCCTAGCGGGCTGGGCTCTTTCTGCTGTCAGGGGAGGTAGGGGTCCACCTACAGGTGCCCAAGCTTGTACTCCCCTGTCCTGTCAGGACCTCCCCTCTGTTCTGGCTTCCCTCTCTGGTCTACCTTCAAGCTCCTTACCTCGCTGATACTTTTAATGCATCACAAGTCAACCATGGATGAGTGTGGGTTCGTGGGTGAAGGTGTGCCTGAGTGTCTGTGCTTTTGTGCATGTGGATGTGTGCGTATGTTCCTGTGCAGGCAGGTGCATGCATGCATGTGTGCGTGTGAATGTATGCACATGTGCATATATATCAGGGAGCTGGAGCGTTCAGATCAGGAGGTGGTTCGTCGAGGGTGGGCAGTCGCGATCAGGGCCCTGGGGGTGGCCCCCGCATCCCGCCATGGGGGCATGGGCGTTGCGCGGCCTGCTCTGACTTGAGTGGAGATCTGAGGCAAAGTTCCAATACATACTTATGGTAACGTATTTTCAATACTCAAATTAACTAATAATACAGGTCAGCAGTAAATCATCTGAATAGCCTGTCCATTTCCCCCCCGTGCACACACACACACATACACACATGCACACACACGCATACATACACACACACGCATATGCACACACACAAACGCACACACACAAGGTCCACACTGTCACCAGTCCGTCACCTTTGTCCCTATTTGTATGTAATATTTGATCATGTTTGTCTTGTATCTCGTATGTTGTTTAGTTCCTATTTTTTGTAATGTATGTAGTTTGCAAATAAAATAATTATTTAAAAAATAAACTAACTAATAGGCCCTTCGCCAGCCTCTGGCGCTCGGGTCTAACTACGTTATGTCACCGACACATAAGTAATAAAGCAAGATAATCCCAGTAAACCATGTTTAAATAGCATAATTTGAAAGCATGATTTGCAGCAACATAATGAATCAATAATTGGCCATAGAACTTATTTATTCAAGCATCTACAGCTCAAAACTAAAATAACGCAAACTTCCCCAATATTGCAAAGAAAATATAAACATAATAAATACAGATCTCCAAAATATATTGTTCCAGCTTTCATATATTGAACAATAAGTCGATATAGTAATAATTGTGGCCTAATGTGAAATACTGAAAAAGATTAAACACACAGCAGTGCTTCAGTGGCTTCAGATTTTTTTAAATGTCAAAGATAGTTCACTCATATGACGCTGGTGATTATTCACAACAACTGTACTGCTCAATTGTCCAAAACATTTGTGCCCTTATAAAATGAACTGTCAACATAAAATTCATCTCAGTACAATACATCCAGATTTACACCCCTGAACATGCGGTGAGGTCCGAGGGCCAGCTCCAGCTTGTGGTGCCTAAAATGAGACCTAAAACCAGGGGGGACAGCCCCCACAGTGGAATATGTCTTGTCTTAAGACCCACTTTTATTCTCTGGCTTTTAATATGGCGCGAGTTGTGTGGTTCTCTGTGTCTTTTATATTTATTTTATTCATTTATTTATTGTTTTTATCTATTTTTTAAGCTTTTATGTATTGATTTTATTATTTTTGTTCATTGATTTTATGATTATTATTTTATTTATCGATTCTATTAGTTTCCTCATGATTGAAACATAATTATGCAGATTTTTTTTTTAAGTAAATGTTTTACATTGCTACGTGAAGCACTTTGGAGACTGTTTTGTTTATAAAATGTGCTAAACAAATAAAGTTGGATTGGATAAAAATAAATGGGTAATGTTATGGGTGTTGATAAAAGAAGAAAAATAATAAATTCTTGTTTCTTGTTTTGTACGTCTGTAACTTTTTTGATCTGCACAAAATGCATTTGTAATTTTAGAGTAATAGTGACACTATAATTAACAACAGGTGTTGATAGTATCAAACTAAGCAAGGATCAGCACTGTCACAAGTGCTTGAAGGGGGCAAGGCCAGTAACAACAGTTCAAAATGTGTACAACCCCTAATCCTATATGTTTTTAAAATGTGTTATAACGACTACTACTACTTATTACCGGTACTTATTTATTAGGTTAATTTGCACTATATTTTCCTAGTAAAACACAGGGACATATCAACAAAACAAAAATACAATACATTTTAAAATATGTCATGATTTCCTCTGGGGCCTGGTGGCAGATGGTGGTTGAAGACCCCAGGTTTACATCATATTCATACATGTGATGACATCTAAGTGATAAATTACCTCCAAATCCTTCCCCGACTGTGACTTTGCTTGACTGTTCCCAGGATTAATCAATGCATTCTGTAACTGTAAAAGAAAAAAAAAACAAAAAACAAAAAAAAACAATAAAAAACATTTTTGTCTCTGCAAATTTACAATATTGTTGTGGACTGAGTGATTATTTATTTTATGTATCACTTGATACTACCTACATTTTATTAACCTTTAGCTCTAAGGAGACTGAGGAAACTTGAGATTTCATTAGGGTTAAGGTATTATTAAAGTAAGTCTGAATTTTTAAATTGAAGTTTATTTATTATAAAGGGTTACCACTATTTGGTTAGTAGACTTAAATCATTTGACCTCCCTTCTAATTGGTCATTTTAACACACATTTTTTTAAGTTTCTCTGGTCATAACTCTAAAAGCAGTCACCTCTTTCTCCAGTTCTCTGATAGCGTTGCTCTTCTGTTTTGACTTGATCCTCTCACGCTCGATTTCGACTGTCAGCTCCCTGTTTCTCTTGGACAACTCCACAATCTTGATCGCGGCTACATCCCCTGCCACTCCCGACGTGCCTAAACAAACAAAGTCAGTTCCACTCACACCAGTGCTTCCAGGATAACACTTCCCAAGGTCTCACCGGTGAATGCCAGCCTCTCCTCCTCTCTCTTCTTCTGGAGGTGTTTGATTTCAAAAAATTTTTCACTCACTAGTTTCAACAGTTTTCCGTTCTCATCCTTCAGGGCACGCAGTTGGTCCGTCAAGTTCTCATTTTCATTCTTTAGTCTGTTGAGTAAAGACTTAGATGTTGTAATTATTTTGTGTTGTGCTGACCTAATAGTAATTGTAATGAGAATACACATAAATGACAGGGCTCATTCAAACAGCTGGCTGAATCCAATAATGCCTGAATTTGTTCTGACAAAAACATACTAAATATATGATTATTTATTTTTCACATTACCTAAGAGCCTATTATTTTGTATAGCTGGGCAAGAATGTCTTCTCATTAGTAATCCTGATATTTGATAGAAAATAGTTATATCATTATTCCTCTGTATTCGTCATGCACTTTGAAACACTAAAGATGCACTGAACAACATGTCATGAAGTGTTTACTTTCGTTTCAAGAATGCCAAGATCCCATGTGAACCAAGGCCACACTAAACTATTCTAAACTAACTAAACTATTATAATATTCTGCTTAAACCAATCAGCTTCGTTCTTTTCACAGCATAAAACTTCTCTGTAACATAGTCCAATGAGATTCATTTGGTCTTCCAATATTCTATGTTATTAGGGTCTTTTTTTCAGGCCTAGAGTGTTATTTCATACCTGACAGTTTCGACTGCTCACTAGCGTCTTCCTCAGAGTGGTCACGTGATGTTGCTGTCACGTCACAGCAAATAACACTCTAGGTCTGAAAAAAAGAACCTAATAACATATTCTCTGTAACATCTTAGAGTACAGGCAGTGCAGACAGGAACCTCTTCATGTATGTACTGTAGCCTTCCCCCTCAAAGTGTAATTCAACAGACCAAAAGCTAACTATTCAATATCATATTTTACAGTTTGTGTTCACATGAACAAGAGATACATAAGAATAAGAATGGACAGTATCTCTGTAGCTACTGTAACAACATGAATTAAAAAATGGCACACGTTGAAGTTTAACGTCTTCTCTGTAAGACATAAATAAAAAAAGTGATTCAACATTTTTTTCAGTCTATCAAAAATGGTGGCTTTATTCAAGATATAATTCGTGTTAGTTAACATTTGTGGATCACAAATTTCTGTTATTTCTGTATGTCCCATAGAGTTATACAGGGCGCTGTCCTCCATCTGAAACTATGGTATCTTTACATGGTACAATGTGAATGCAACCTTTTAAAGGGTTGGGGGGCATGGTTTCAGTTGGGGCAAAACAACCACCTATACCTGGAGAACATAACAACAAGTCCTGACCATGATCCTGGCTCAAGATCTGATAAGGGGGTCCTGGGTACTGCCCTGCGGTCACCCAGAGGGAACCTGTCTGAGGCTGAAGAAAAAATCAAATGGAAACTAAATGTTTCTCAACAGGAAAAAAGGATAAAGTCTAAAGCTACAAACTAAACTTACTTTCACTTAATTCAGTCTTATCCCGTAGTATGACGTGAATACCTTTCCTCTGCCGTGTCAATTGGAATGCGTTGTTTAGACTGTCCCAGGTTTTCTGTGTTTCCAACAGGGTCCAGTGCCTCCTTCGTCTTCAGATCCAGTTGTCTCCTCTCCTGTTGCTTCCGAAGAACCTCAAACTGGCGCTGCAGTTCGGTGAGGGCACTGTTGTCATCCATGGGCTATTTCAAGATTAGAAGAAAGGAAGAATTTTTTTATTTTTTTTTTTTTATGTTTTTGTGTTAAACAGATGATAAGGAAGACAGTGGGCATAATAAAAATAAACATAAACATAACATAAGCATATTTAATTTCAATTAAAGCCACGCGCGCTGATGGTGGTCCTCGCTCCGGTGCGCACTCCCCTCCCACGCAACCGCAAGGGACTCGCGACCACCCGGGTACGCCACTCTCTCTTCCCGATACTGCCCAGGCCGGCAGCTCGTCCACCAGAAAAATTACATAGTGTACCTTTTAAATATTTCTTAGTAGTCATTGCGCCCCTGCTGGCCAACTGTGAAAAAATATCCGTGTCCGTAATGTATTTTAGTGTTTGTTATCATGCATTTAATTTTTTTGTGATCAAATTTTTATTCAAGTGTTATTATTTGCAGTTATACATATTCTAGTTAGTATTGCATTTTTCTCCCTTTTAAACCCCCCACCCCCCAACCATAAACTCCCTATTGATCAACATACATATGTACAGTGTTGGGGAGTAACGGATTACATGTACCGCCGTTACGTAATCAGAGTACAAATTATGAGTAACTGTATTCCGTTACAGTTACTGTTTCAATGAGTGGTAATTGGATTACAGTTACTTTGCTGAAATAAGTGGATTACAAGGTGGTATTTTCCTGTTTTCACATTTTGTGCTACATCCCATTTATTTATTTTTTTATTTTGGTAATTTCACTCATTGCTGGAAACCCAAACAGAACGCGCGCAAATAAGAGCGATGGAAACGTCATGTTAAAGTTGGCGGTGTCAGTCACACAGTGGAAGCAGCAGTGCATTGGTAAAAACGCATTTGTGTCTTGGAAATTTTTCTCCCGATGTGAGATATATATATAAAAAAACAAATATAAAATTGCCTACAACTTAAATGTGAAACCGGAGCTACTGGCACTGGTGAAAACAACCTGCATAGACTCATAATATCTGCACTACTGTCCTATAATGACCTGCAACATGAGGGGACGCGCACACAAACACACACAAACACACACCAACACACACCAACACACACCTTCATCATCGTCATCAACCTGAGAACCCGCGGACCACGTCTCCTTCCGTAGTTACAGCGCGGACACCGCCGTCTCGTGCGCCGCGTGTGGACTGTGTTTTCTCGTGTAAACCGAGCTTCCTCCTGTGCACCTCTAAACCAGAACTAACACCAGGACTAAAACCAGGACTAACCCAGGACTAACCCAGGACTAAAGCAGGACTGAACCAGGTTTAAACTAGGACTAAACCACGACTAAACCAGAACTAAAGACCTTGTCTAGACCTGGTCTAAACCAGGTCTAAAAATCAGGACTAAACCAGGACTAAACCAGGTCTAAACAACATGACACCTAACAGTAGGTTGACATAATTTAAGGTGATCTCATATAAAAAATAATTTCTCTATCAATAATATTTTTTAATATTAAGGAAAGGCTTATCTTGTTATTGTCTTTTAACAGACAAAACCTCTTATATTAAGATATCGTGGTCTTTGTCTCTCTACAGCAAACAGTTGCTTATTCATGGAGACTTGGGCTCATACAATTTGAAGACAACAAACAAGAATTTTCAGGATGTGGTTGCTACATTCATGTCATTTAAAAAAACATGACAATATCAAGTAATCCAAAGTAATCAGATTACGTTACTCACTTTAAGTAATTTAATGGATTACGTTACAAACTACATTTTGGGGTGTGTAATCTGTAATCTGTAGGGGATTACATTTTAAAAGTAACCTTCCCAACACTGCATATGTACACACACATATACATATATAATACATATATACAGCATCTAAATAAACACACATACCCATATACACATATTATAGTATATATGTTATATATACATACACATGTATACACACATTCACATACACACACCCACAAAAAAAAAAAAAAAAAACATATCCAGGTTTATATTCCCTCTATACAAAACACAGCAAATTTCCTATGTCAAAAGACATCAGCAGAAATTGCGTTATACATACTTGTTATGTACCATATATAGAAAGTTTACTGAAAGTATACATATTGTGTACATTCTAAGAACATATATTATAATGAAAAATCTCCAGGTAACAACTATACAATAGATTCAGATCTCAGTTTGATCAATAGATTGGACCAGCAAGAAATGTTTTTGGTTTTTGCTCTGTGCATTCGAGCAGCAGAAAGCTCCAGTTGAACAATTTCTGTGAAAGATAGTAGCCATTCTCTCACAGTCAGAGGTTGAACTGATTTCCAATGGCATATTACAATTTTTTTGGCAGCTGCTAGTAATATGCGACGATTGTTAATTGTCAGATTTAGTTTGGACATGTCGTTTAGCAAAAGAAACCTCTGAGTGCAAGGTATGGTTATTCCTATTAATTTAGACATTGCCTTTGTGACATTTTCCCAAATTGTGCCACCTCCGGGCACTCCCATATCATATGTACATAAGTGCCCACAGTTTGTTCTATGCAAAAATCGCAGTATGAATTGTCTTTTATTTTCATTTGGTGTAATTTTCTAAGGTATAAATAAGCTCTATGAATAATTTTGTAATGAATCATCTGGTGATTGGGATTCCTTGATAAAAGCAAAATGGTGGACCAAATCTGGTTCCAATCCCACTCCAAATGATCCCTCAATTCAATTTTCCAAAGCTGCACGACAGGTAGAATTTTTTGTGTGCACTTAACAATTAGTTTATATAATTCAGAAATCATACCAGAGCTTTCTGCTTTGTTCAAAATAGAATGAAGAGGGTGATTTTTTAGCATGCATCCCCAAGGAACACCATGGGACCGCAATGCTGTGCGCAGCTGAAGGTAAAAGAAGAACGAAGTACCTGGTAGATTAAAGCATTTTTGTAAATCATGGAACTCTCTTAATCCTTTCTGGCCTATGATATTACTGAAGTTAGTAACCCCTTTGTGCTCCCATGGTGTAAAAGAGATGGTTTCTTGTCAATTAGCAGGGAATAATTATGGAAGATTGGTGTCTGAAGGAAATATTGGTCATCTATCCCCATAAAACTGTTGACTTTGTCCCATACTGATATAAAATGTGTAACAATGGATCCATAATGGCCTTTAATGGTTTTGTGTGGCAATTTAGAGTATAAGAAAGTGGGCATACTGTAAGGTTTTATTATCTGCTCTTCAAATGGTATCCATGCTGCAGATTTACCAGATTTTAACCATACTGCTAGAGATCTTAATGCATAACACCATGAGTGCCATTCAAAGTTAGGGAGGCCCACTCCTCCTGGAGATTTTAATCTATGTAGAGTTGTGGCCTTAAAGGTTGTATGGAGGATTTTTTTTGTTTGTTTTTTTGTTTCAAATTGTCAATGATAGCAATATAGAGATGCAGTAGCCTTGTAATTATGATGACCAAAAAAAGAGAATAAAAATTCATCAACTCTGGACGTGGTGGGGCAAGCTAAACATTTGCCAATAGATAACGACACTGCCTCGTTATCTGTTAGTTGACAGGCTGTCAATCAAACTCACTACGTTTCTAGCGTAACTGACTTGCCTGCGCGCTGCCATTACGTGGTTTATGTACGCCTGTCACGCAGTCCATAGACGCGTAGACGCTGTTTACTCCACCAACGCAACAGTTCTTAGCGGCTTTTTTGACCTATATCTTCCTCGCAGTTAGCACAAAGTTTATTGCAATGGCAGACAAGAATCTACGAGCAGTTAGCCCCAAAACAAAGTCCGTTTTTTAAGGTCGCTGAAAGAAGAAGACAAGGGGAAAAGCAGCGAAACCAAACTAAGGTGATTCTTGAAGATTCATTCCAGCGATGGCGCGAATGAAGCAGACACAGGGTCTAAAGACTGACGCACTGGTCGCCAAATTACTTCTGGACAGGTCACTTCTGCTTATTATGAAAACGTACTTTATTTTCAAGAGTTAGACAAACGTTTTTCAGGACACGAATGCGATATCCTATGTCTGAAAACTTAATTTTCAAGGCAAAGAAAGAGTCCGCTTGCTGCGTGTTGTAGTAGTAGCTAGTTCATTTGCACGGAATCTCCGCGCCCCCCTCTCTGTGCCCCTCTCTGCCCGTTCCGCTCTTCTCCCTGCTCCTCACGGAATCTCCATGCACCGCTCCCCTCTCCTCTCCTCTCTCCTCTTCTCACTCCCCGCTCCGTTCTTCGCCCTGCTTCTCACTTCTTGTCCGCGCACGAAATATCCGCGCACCCCCTCCCCCCGCTCCTCACTTCTCCGCCTTGTCTAACCAACACTGTAGTTAGTTGTTTACAAGTCATGTGCAGCGCACCGGTTTCTGGCGGAAGGATGAGGCGGAAGGAGGCGTTTCTACGTAGGGAGCTGTGGGGGAGGGGGGGTGGTTTCACGCATGCGCAACATTTGAAAAAGGACAAACAGTCGCTGGATTTCTCGTTCCTTGGAAAATCCTCTATACAACCTTTAATTCGGGGCTTTCTTTTATTCCATAAGGATGTGTTTATGAGAGAGTGTAATTTCTTAAAGTAACCTTGCGGTGGTGCTAAAGACAGCATGGAGCTCAAAAAATTAATGCAGGGCAATAGATTCATTTTGATTACTGACAAACGAGCCTGAAATGACATTGGAAGATCTTTTAAGATCTCCATCTATGGTCTGCAACAAGTTTTTATAATTATAATTAAATTATAAAAAATTATATATAAATTATAATTTTCAATCAGGGAGTTAAGAGAGGAATGAATATAGACCCCTAAATATTTTATGCTTTGTACTACTGGTATACTATAAGAGGTTTCATCTAATGTTGTTGATCCCAGAGGCATCAAGGCAGATTTAGCCCAATTCACCCTGTAACAAGAGACATTTCCAAACAGTTCAAATATATTAAGAAGATATGGTGTTGATTCTGATGGGTTGCTAGTGTATATTAAAATATCATCCGCATACAGGGAGATATAATGGGCTGTATCATGTATTGTGATAGGCGCCATTTTTCTTGATTGCCTTACTAATTGTGCGATAGGTTCCAAAGATAAACAAAATAAAAGTGGCAATGGGGGCAGCCCTGGCATGAAGAATGAGACACAGTGAACCTGGATGAACACACATTAGCCGTTAACACAAGTGCAGTGGGATTAAGGTTCTAATCATGTTAATAAAACCAGACAGAAAACCCATATGCTGCAGCACATCCCACAGATAGCCCCATTCCAACCAGTCAAACGCCTTCTGTGCATCAAGTGATAGAATGGCATTTTGATTTGTAGACTGGCAGGATGATTCTATAATATGTATGAAGGAAGGCAAATGTTGTCAGAGGCTAATCTAGATTTGATGAAGCCTGTTTCATCATAGTGGATTAATTGAGGCATATGTTGTTCTAGTCGGCTAGCAAGTATCTTTGCAAAGGCTTTGAGCTCTGTGTTGAGAAGACTGAGCGGTCGGTAGGAGGAGCAGTCTGTCGGTGGCTTATCTTTTTTGAGTAACAGAGAGATAATCGCCACATTGGCGTTGTCATTGAAAGATCCTTTGATTATTGAATAGTTGATCATGTCCAAGAGTAAAGGGCCAAGCTGAGGCCAAAAAGCAGGAGATTTACCCTTATTCATAGAATGAATGGCTTCACTTAGTTAATTTAATGTTACAGGTATTTCTAAAGCATTGGCAGATTCAGGTGGCAGTTTAGATAAATTAAGGGATCTTAAGAAATCACTACAGGCTTTTTTTGTTATATGTCTCTTCAGATGTATATAATTTCTTGTAGTAATTCCTAGATGTACTATTAATTTTTCAGGATCTGAGGTGACAGTGCCTCCTTCGGTGGCTATAGCAGATATATTTGCCAGTTGTTCATTGTTACGGATTTTATAGGCTAAAAGGCGGCTTGGTCTGGCACTATTTAAGTAATGTTTCTGCCGCAGCCCTTGTATCTGAAATTCTGCTTTCTGCCTTAATATTTCATTTAGTTGTTGAATTTTATCTTGCCGAGTTTTAGTGTTTTCTGGTGTCACATTAGCAATCATTTCTCTTTCTATAGCAGCTATTTCTGTTTCCAGGCTGTCAATTTTAAGCTTATTTGCTCTGTTTAGTTGTGAGGAAAAGCTTATTGTAATATTCCATATGCACCCTTTAACTGCTTCCCATAGTATTTTTGGGTCATCTACAGAGTCTCGGTTCACTCCAATAAAGAAATCTAATTCCTCTGAAAGGGTTTTCGTATATTTATCATTGTATAACAAAGAAACATTAAATCGCCATCTAGGAGCCCTTGATTGGCTGGAATTTGGTATAAATGAACAAGATACTGTTCTGTGATCTGATAAAGCGCATGGAGTCATTTCAGTGCCGCAAATGGTTTGAAATAAGGGCTTTGAAATAAATATATAATCTATTCTGGAGAAAGATTTGTGGCGTGCAGAATAAAAAGAAAATTCTCTGGCATCAGGAGTCTTAAGTCGCCAAGCATCACATAAGCCATAACTTTTGAAGTTCACGTGAAGCCATTTTCTGGTTTACCTCTGCCCTTATCTGTCCATGTGGTGGAGCCACACAGCATTGAAGTCCCCTCCAATTAAAAGGTAATAGTCAGGGAGGTCTAGCTAAATAGAGTTCAAGGTATCATAAAATTGGTAGTTGAATACATTTGGAGCATAAACACACACTAGAGCAATTTTCAGACCATTATACAAAATTTTGCAAAATGCGATGCGGCCATCTTTATTACCTCCTCTGCCCAGGTTGTTATACGATAAATTCCTTCTAATTGCAATGAGGACACCTCTATTCTTTTTGGAATGGCAGGAAGCAGCTGCAACTTTAAAATATTTGTTCTGAAATTTGTGTGTGTCTGCTTCCAAACAAATGTGTTTCTTGTATGAATGCAAAATGTGTATTTTTCCTATGCAATAAGTCTAATACGCTTTGGCGCTTTGGAGGGGAATTCAAGCCACAAGCATTTAAAGAGAGTTCGTTAATTCTATCCATCTAAAGTATAGTCTTTGATGTCATAACCTTTGCGCACTCCACTCCCACGTGACCGCCGGGGACTCGTGACCTCCCCGGCACGCCACTGTCTCTTCCCGACAGCTGCCCAGGCCGACAGCTCGTCCACCAGAAAAATTACATAGAGTACCTTTTAAAATTGATTAATGTGAATGATTCTAGAGACAAACTATAGAAACTAGGCCACAGGTCACGTGACTTTTATGGTCAAGAGCACTGTTAGACTAAGTCTATGCATAAAAACACACCCTCCACCAGAAAAGTTACATAGTGCACCTTTAAAATTGGATAATGTGAACGATTCTAGAAGCAAAAGTGTAAAAACTAGGGCATAGGTCTCTTTGACTTTTATGATCAGGAGCACGTCAGTGAATGTTCTGCAAAATTTCACAAATGAACGTGAAATAAATTTTATTTCTCCTCATTGTAAATTTTGTGCATTCCTATAGGTGGCGCTGTAGCACTGATAATTGTGTTTGACATATCAATGGAATCAGGGTCATGCACTGTATAACTAATAGAAATTTCAGCACGATCGGACTAAACGTGTATAATCATTTTTCCAATACTTTGCGTCCCTGCTGGCCAATCATGAAAAATGCATTATGTCCGTAATATATTATTTTGCTCATAATCATGCATAGAACGTAATACCCAAATTTGGTACAAATCCGATAATATTGACGTTTCGTGTGTATGGTAGGGAGCGCTATAGTGTTCACTTTTCATATGTTTTATAGTGTGTTATATTCAGGGCGAAATCCTGCATTAGTGATTAAAATTTCAGCATGATCAGATTAAGCATGTCCGTGTAATAATTTTTACAATATTTTTGGGGGGGATTCTTTGCATCCCTGGTGGCCAACTATGAAAAATGCACCATGTCTGTAATAGACTTTTTTTGCTCGTATTCATGCATAGAATTTAATCCCCAAATTTGGTCCAAATCCGATAATGTTGATGTTTCATGTCTATGCTAGGGGGCGCTATAGAGTTCACTTTTATTAGATTTCATATTTCATTACATTTAGACCTTACACAATTGTAATTTCAATTTGAGATCTCTAGGCCAATGCCTTTGGCCGTGACAGGTCACCAAATAAATGGGAAATTAAGGTGTTTTTCGCCGGCGAAAAGGAGTATCAAAAAACCTGCTGATGATTTTTGTGAGTTTTTGTCTGTAGATTTGACATGTCAAATCTGAGCTCATTTGGACCAAACACTGGGGAACCTTTTTGCACACAGCCAAGTCAAAACGGCGGCGAATGTTTGATCCAATACGGCCGACTTCCTGTTCTTCATAGGGGCATTCTCCAATTCATCTTTTGGCTTGTCTTGTTCTCTATCACTGTCCCTCGTTTGCCTGCGACAAACTTTGCCTGTCCTCACTCCCATAGGGGTCCAATTCTAGGCGGCACTGTTGAGTCGGGTCACATCGGTCAATGTCGTGATGCCCAGTTTATCAAATTTTTTCGCCGGGCCGATCGATCTGATAATGCAATCATTTGGTCGGAAAAAGAATAATAATAATAAAGAAATCGACGAAGAACAATAGCCCTCGCCATTTTTAGGCTGTATATTTTGGCAGTGGGGTGGAGAATAATGCATGTCGTTTATGTATGCAGTGTTGGTTATTGTCAATATTTGCATTTTAATACTAATATTTGGTATTCGTTGGTTTAAAATTAAAGCGTTAATACAGATTTTGAACGACTGCTTTTGAGTAGCCTATATCTTTAATAAACTTTTCACTATCCGTTATCAAATTCTTGCACTTCTTATACTTTGTATGTAGTAGTAGTAGTAGTAGTAGTGTATTAGCATAGCAGCGGTAGTATAAAAGTGCTAATCGTTATTTGTTTACTGCCCATGCTTTACGGTAGGAGGTTATATGGCGCCATAGTTTTTACATTTTCAAAGTTTAACCAACTAACTAAAAATAAGTTTTCTAAAACTCGTTTGGTGTCAGTGTTTTTCTTGAATGGAGAGAACGGTTGGCTGCAATATTTGGGTAGAGCAGGTCGGAGTAACTTAACATTAGCTAGTTAATTTGCGTTTCATTATCTAACATGGAGGTAGCTAAGCTGTATTGACACATGGAATATGCGTGAAATCAGAATATTAAGTTAACAGTGGTAGCTTAAGCAAAGTACCTAACATTCTCATATATCTTACCTTTAGTTTACCACGGTCGGCAGCGAGAAATATTTCAACTCTGCATCACGAGAGGTGAAAAATGCAGCGCCCACCCTCTGCCTCTGGAGCGTCTCTGCGTATCCCAGCAACGGCTCCTCAAAGGTACGCAAATACAACTCTCGCGAGAGAATAACAGGAACGTGACTTGGAAAGTTAATTTTGGGGGGTTTAATTTCTTGTTCATTTTTGTTGAAATTTATATTTTCTTTTCTTCAGCTTAAATGTCCTGCCTGGTAAAATAAAAAGTCAATTTTGATTCTCTAACAACATGACAGCAAGTAGGGGATGATATCAGCTGTAATAAAAAAAAATAAATTGTATCCGTTCATTAAACATACACACACAAGAGACCTGACAGATCAGTAAGATTACAAACATAAAATTTGAAGAGCACATATTTAATCTGTTATTTAAATTTTATCTTTGTAATCTTGCTGGGAAAAGGATAGACTGTTTTATTGAAAAGGCAATGAAACATTGTCAGTAAACACAGCAGTGCAACATAAATTATAATACAACTGGGTCAGTCCATATGAAATCAGCCACCTTCTCCTATGAGCAATCTCAGATTTATCTGAAAAAATTCAAAACATTTCTAAAATTACCAAATGAAAGAATCTCAAATTTTAGCTCTATCCCTTGAGTCGTTCCTGAGTTATGGCACGTTGAAATATTGGGGCCATGCTCACTTTTTCTGAAGCCTTAATTTATAAGCATGTTTGAGAGACCATAACTTCATAAAAAATAGAGCTAGAAAGATGAAATGTTGTATTATTGTAGATTCTTGGTCATATTTTCTGAATCTGTTCAAAATATTGGGTGCGGTGGGCCCCTGAAATGTCACATTTTGTTGCCGCTCAAATTTTTTTTTTTCAATTTTTGAGGTCCAAGATCTATTTACTCCAAGCAGATATTTACAAACTAACTACTGAACCTGAATATTTGAGAGAATGATAATTTCTGACAACAATCTCACACTTTTCTGAACTTTCCCAAATATGGTCACAGACCAAATGTGATCTTTTTGGCCCCTTCTGTGGGGCCAAACAGTTAGATGTTGATAAAAGAAAAAATTACCAGAGAAACTTGGCATATTCTGATTAGTTTAAAGTAATAAAAACATCTACTATTAACTTTCTTAATTTTAATCTGAATTTTTGAAAATGAGCTCTCATGGGTCATTTTTGGTGGAGCTTATAGGTACTTTTCCACCTGTTAGAAAGGTTAAATTATCTTTAATAGCCTTAAACACTAATTGCTTGTTATAAGGGAAGACAGTTGGAGATTATTTGTGGCACGTTGCTTGTGATGGTTTTGGTGGCACAGTAAAACGCTCGGCTGCAAGAACGAGTCTGCAGACAACTGACAGCAATCAAATACTGCACCCCAGATGTTTGAGTGAACTTCACAAAAAAATTTATGAATGTAAAGTTTTTCTTTACAAGCTCTAAAGACATTACAAACCATGAACTTACTTCCAAACTAGAAGAACGCTACAGCAAGACAAAGACTGTGAATGGTACTAGATCACGCCACAGTTTCATTCCAGTGTCAAATTAGAAATGAGGAGAATATGTCAAGATCATTTATGTGCTGAAGTTTCAGTTTCTGAAATACAAAATGAGATTGTGTCAGATTTCTCTCTGTACCAGCAGGTCAATACAGAGCATGTATTTATGACATCAGGTGGTTCATTGGGAATATTTCAGAGTGTTCAGATGAACATGGTGATGTCGATGTGAGATTCATGAATGGATGACGACAGAACCCTCATGTGTCCTCCAGAACATCGGCAGAACCATGTTGGGTCCCATTTCAGCACAGAATCTGTTGTATTAAGGTACCAGAAATTCAGGGAAGAAAAATTATCACCTTGACACTGCAGATTATGACAGGATCCAAACATTACTTCTGAAGTTCATTAGTAGTTAGGAACACTGATACCAGTACAGATTATCTACATGTAGGTGGCAAATAACAGACCAGATTACTGTATTTTGGTAATTTTTGTGTCAGTATAAAATTTTTCCTTGTTAATGTTACTGACATTTTGCTATATATTTGTGAAAAACTAATATGCATATGGTGATACTGAAAGCCATGGTTATAGAATCAGAGATTTTGTGATTTAACAGGCTATGAGTATTCCAAATGTAATTTGCCTTTGATCATTTTCCATCAATACTATCTTTTTCTTTACTTATACACCATGAAAAGCTGTTTCTTGGCAAGATAACAAATCATCTTCCTCAAATAAAAATAGAATAAATAATGCAAACAAACCTTTTTTCATAATTTTGTATGAAGTTAACAGTTGAATTTTCTCAAAGGATTAATGACACTTTTCCAAGCAATGTACCACAAATAATCTCCAATTGTTTTCCTTTATAACAAGTAAATAGTGTTTAAGGCTATTAAATTATTTAAAAATTATGTTTGAAATGAAGGAAGTTAATAGTAAATGTTTTTATTATTTTAAACTAATCAGAATATGCCAAAGTTTCTCTGGTAATTTTTTTATCAACATCTAACTGTGCCCACATGTGGAACCATATGGTCACATTTGGTTTGTGACCATATTTGGGACTCTACACCATCCACATGAAAGCTCAGAAAAGTGTGAGATTGTTGTCAGTAATGGTCATTCTCTCAAATATTCAGGTTCAATAGTTAGTTTGTAAATATCTGCTTGGAGTAAATAGATCTTGGATCTCAAAAATTGAAAAAAATAATAATAATTGAGCGGCAACCAAATGTGAGATTTTGGGGGCCCACAGCGCTCTCCTTAATAAAGATACCCAATATTTGAAAACAGATTCAGAATCTATGACTAAGAATCTACAATAATACATTTTTTTCAGTTTCCTAGCTACTTTTTATGAAGTTATGGTCTCTCAAACATGCTTATAAATTAAAGCTTCAGAAAAAGTGAACATGGTCCTAAAATTTCAACGCGCCATAACTCAGGAACAACTCAAGGGATTGAGCTAAAAATTGAGATTCTTTCATCTGGTGATTTTAGAAATTTTTGGAAAAATTTTCAGCCAAATCTGAGATGGCTCATAGGGGAGATTCCTTGAAAATGGCTGATTTCATACAGACTGACCCAACTGTAAAAATATATTATGTGCAAAGTGGTTGTTTTAAAGAGGCGTGGTAATAATAAACTTCCCTGGTTAAAGTGTGAGTGTATGTGAGTGTTTGTTTTTGTAGAAATCTAGAAGTCTAGAAATTAACAGATGTTTTTTTTTTCATGGCTGATGCAAATACCTTTTTTTTTTAGAATCCAAAGCAAATAATTAGCTTTGCCAATATTTTATGTAGGGCCAATGTTTATCATTTTGCCCAAATTATGTCATTTTAATTTACTCCAAACTCATCCACAAACCTGTTTTAACACAAACTGAATAAGAAAGCTGTGAAACCACATTTTGTGCAGGGTCCTCTTCATACTCAAGCTTTGGCCGCTGGTTGGCCCAAACTAAATTTTAGCCACTGATTTAAGGCTGATAGCTGATGCAGTAAAAAATGTAAATATTGTCTCTATATATTGACCATTCGATATATATTTGTCTCTAGTATAAATGAAAGGATAAACAGGCTGGAATGTTACCTGTTGGAACCACTCTGTTGGAACCACTTTAACTCATAACTCATCAGGATAACATCAGAAGCTCATTTCCTGTTCCCTGACACTGAGTTTTCACCGGAATTGAATGCAGCAGTTAAATATTCAGTTAAAAGCTAACTATGTTTATTTTTAAAGAAATGGGGTATTGCTGATTATCACTTGTCCTTGGTTTCCTCACTAGGATGTGCAATGTAATCCCGGTACATTGAATATATGACACCTGCAGGAAAAAAAAAAAGAAATACATTAGTTTGTTTATAAGATTGTTTGATAGATCACAAAAAAACATAATTGACATCATTATACTTAAAAATGTCCTAAAAATCATGCCCAGTTTTTTCAACTTTTTACATTTTTGTGAAGTTTATAATCTGACTTTCAGGTTGGAAACAGGCAGCAGATTTGACATAATAAAAATAAAAGACAACAGATTTACTTAAACTTAAAATGTAATCTGTCAAAAAAAAAAAAAAAAAAAAAAAAAAAAAAAAAACTTGCTTGTAACCTTTTTTGTAACCTTCAACTTTTTTCCACAAACTGACACTTCACTGATGTAAAACAATGTATAAACAATGTCCACAGTGTAATATAAATATAGTTGTACTTACCCACAGGAACAAAGGGATTCTCCTTGGCTTTGCGCATAAGCTTAGACTGATTTTCCTCGTAGGCAGGCATCTAAAGTTGATATATGATAATGATAAAACACAAACAGGTAAGTCATGATATTATATTACATTGTTATTACAAGACCGTGCTATATATCTTGTTATTTTGGCCCAATGTTATTACCAAATAATGGCCTACATGAGCTGTTAGCCTTATAATGCATATCACATATTGGTACATCAACATTTCCTGGGGGTGTGAAGCTAACTGTAGGCACTGCTCTAGCTGAGGCTTGTTAGACTTTAACCAGAGCTTTATATACAATCTAACTAGAAAGATGCGACTTAGTTGGAACTACAACAGGTGAGCTGATCTGTTGTTGTGTTAACAAGTCCCTACCAAATAGTATTACAGTCACAGTTTTGTATTCTTTTTTCTTGAGTTTTCCTATTATCTTAAAGCTTTTTGACATCTACAAATTGATGCAGGACACCCCCGCGTGATATCATTGCAAAGTATCAATAGATTTAAAGCAGTTGTAAATGTAGCTGTAACGTAAAATTAAGCAAACATTTAACTTTACTGGTAAAGAAGCATTTCTGTATGTATAATGACACATAAATGCAGCTGAGGTGTTTACAGGTAGACAAATAATTACTAAATCAGTCTCACGTCTGTCTCCATTCAGCCCCCTGACAGCACATCACTCGTACTTAGACACCGGCCCATAGTTAATCAACGTCCATGAAATTGCCTATTCGAAGCACTGTGCATTTAGCTCATAGACTGTCTATGATTTAGACACAATCTATAAATATTTTGATACATAAATAAATACAGGCAAATTACGCTCCTACCTTAAACGGACTAGGTTTTCATTCAGTAAACTTCAAGCACAGCGTCCCGATCATTATAGGCGTGACAATAGTAAATCTTGATTACTTAAACTAGATGCCTGCACGCAAGGCACGTAACGACACTACGCAGCATGACGCACAGTGACGTTTGTTGCGCTGTGATGACAATGAAAGTAATTAGGCAACACTGGAGCTGAGCTCATGGAGCTATAATTTAAAAAAAACCTTCTATTTTATTTTTTTATTTTATTGTAGTTATATGGCTGAGCTGCTTGGCCGCGTCTCATTTCTTTCTTTGCTTCCTTCTCCCTTGAATCCTCTGCAGGAAATGGGTGAGAAAATCCCGCCCACAGAGGAGACACCGGCTGTTCCGGTTCATGTCAAGATGTGATTTGTTTATACTGGTGTTTACGTGTTTGCGCCACCCTCTGGCCACTTCAGGCATATGCACGCCAACATGTTTGTATCTGACGTACCGTTTCATTTGCACATACGACAAGAACAATGCCGACTCCAATCAAACTTGTGTCTAACATGACTGCGTTTAATACATGGCTTCAGAATAAAGTAAATGAATGGTTCTAATTGTATATACGACTATAAGTTGTTTGGTGTCCGTTAATGACTACGATAAATAGGTTATAAAAAATATAAGTAAGAGGGTGCGTAGGTCTGAAGTCACGTTACCGGTGAAGAAAATAAGTCCAATGTTTTAAGCTACGCCAACACAGCACAACACAAACTATATTTGTTTTCAGCACCTATATCTGTTATGCGCGTTACAGTCACATTGGAGGCATGTTAACTTGTGAAAGCTATTTTAACTTCATTTGGAAGAATAAATGTCATTACTTTGGAAAAGACGACCTAATCAAACCATACGCGGAGGGAGGTGGAAACGCTATATATTTTGACATTATGAATGGAGTTTTGAAATTCAAATGGCTGAAGCTCTTTTTAAATAATAGTCACTCTAAAACCAAACCAAGGAATGTGAGGGGAAACACAGAGACACTACTGAGTCCTTGTTTAGTCCTGTTAAATCCTGTTTTAGTCCTGTTTTAGTCCTAGTTTTAGACCTGGTTTAGGTCTAGTTTAGACCAGGTTTTAGTCCTGGTTTAGATCTAGTTTAGACCTGGTTTTAGTCCTGGTTTAGATCTAGTTTAGACCTGGTTTTAGTCCTGGTTTAGACCTGATTTAGATCTAGTTTAGACCTGGTTTTAGTCCTGGTTTAAATCTAGTTTAGACCTGGTTTAGATCTAGTTTAGACCTGGTTTTAGTCCTGGTTTTAGACCTGGTTTAGATCTAGTTTAGACCTGGTTTAGACCTGATTTAGATCTAGTTTAGACCTGGTTTAGTTTCCGGCAATGAGTGGAATTACCGAAAAAAAAAAAAAATTAAAAAGGGGGATATAGCCCAAAATGTGAAAACAGGAAAATACTGCTGTGTAATCCATTTATTTCAACAAAGTAACTGTAATCCAATTACTGCTCATTGAAACAGTAACTGTAACTGAACACAGTTACTCATAATTTGTACTCTGATTACGTAACTCCGGTACATGTAATCTATTACTCCCCAACACTGGTTATCTTGTGACACCCACTTTGGACAATTTACCACTGTTATGGTACACGTGTCTGGTTTTGGTTTGGATGAGTTGTTGTATGTGGGTCCAGATTTTTCTACTGTACGTACAATAGTAAAACAAGTGAGTGATAGCATTTATATAGTGCCTTTCAAGATACCCAAAGCACTTTACAGTTCATTATTCAGTCACTCCACACTCAGTGGTAATAAACTACTACTGTAGCCACAACTGCCCTGGGACAGACTGACGGAAGCAAGGCTGCCAATCTGAAACATCAGCCCTTCCAACCTCCACCATCACTCACACTCACACCTCTTTCATACTAGGCAATGTGGGTGAAGTGTCTTGCCTAAGGACACAATGACAGTTTTTTTGCCACTGGCACCCCACTGTGGCACCTGGAATTCCAAGCGGTCTCCCATCCAAGTACTACCCAGGCCCAGCCTGCTTAGCTTCTGAGATCTAACAGGATCAGGCTTTTACAAGTGAGTGATTGTTTCTGTTTCACTGCAACAGAAGTCACAGTTGTAATCTATCTCTAATTTGAATCTTTCTAAAGTATTTTTGGTTGGGTAAATATTATGGAGCATTTTGAAATTGACTTCTTTGATTTTGTTATACTGTAGATGCAGAGCCTCTCACCAACCAGCCAGGCCCTGCTCCAGTCAATCTCCCCATGCAGTGAGTTCCAGTATGAGGTTGCTGGGGTTCTGTTCAGAGGGTGAATAATATTTTTGATGTATTTGTTTGAAGATGTTTTGATTTTAATATTAACCTCTCCTAAGTACAGATTCTTATTTATTTCTGAATTTGATGATTAATTTGATGACCCTTGTAACAAATGCAAAGTGCCTTAAGGTTTTGCTTTACACACTTGATGTATTCTGATTGTTTACTTGGAAACTGATACATGGCTTTAAATTCACTGTATGAAAACTTTTGTCCTTGCGCATTGATCAGTTGGTTAACCCACACCCACATTATCAAAGCAGGTTTTAAAAAATAATGATTTATTGCGATGCTTAATTCGTTTGTTATTCCAAATGTAGCAGCTGGTTGGCGAGAAGCCGTGCTTATAGATCAGCCTCCAGGAAAGCAACTCCTGCTTATGGAGGTCTGACAGTTTGATGGGTAATTTATCTGGTTTGTATTTACATTTGAGTAAGAACTCAACTCCTCCGATTCCTTTGATATTTAGGAATTGCATTCCATAAATTTACCTTTTTCTTTCCCAATCGACACAGCCATTTAATTTTAAATACATTATTAATAGTTTAAAAACTCAGCGCCTCCAGCCCTCCATATCGCTTTTGGTTACAGATTACATTTCTTTTAAGGCAATGGGCCTTATTTCGCCAGATGAAGTTAAATAGTAGTTTATCTAATTTCTTATAACGTTGCCAATGGAGTGAGGCATGGAAGTATAAAAAAAATATAATAAAATAAAATCAGTGGTGTGAGGTTAGCTTGGGGCTAATGCTAAAAAAATTACAAAATTACAAAAAATGCCTAAGGGTCAAATGCTGAGAGTTTGTTGAATGAGTTCCAACATTAAACCTTGAATTGTTTGTAATGTTTTTGTATTAGCTTTGAGCTAAGCCATAACAGCTCTGCAGGTGTGGGTGGTGAAGACCCCTTACAGACTCAGGACTTTAGTTCACCGATTAAAGAGCCAGAAGAACAAGAGGATAAACAGCAGCAAGTGCCAAATCCAGAGATGTCTGTGTGAAAAGAGAACAGTTCCCTCACTGGCTTGTAATCCAAGTACTAGCAGGTTACATTTACATCTGGTTTGTGTTCATATCTGTTCAAATTAAACATAAATATGCCAGCAATAAAAATATTATTTAATATTTGTTGTTATAACCTCCTTCATATGGTAAGGACTGCATGTAAAATGCAGATAAAAATGTGTAATTCCTCTATTGTCCAGGTAGAGCTCATATCATGAAAGGATGAATTCTATTAACTGGATAAAACTGAATGAATGAAATGAAAAGTTACTGTGCAGAGTTAGAGTGCTTTCAAGTGAGTTCAAACTGCTGAGGTTTATAACAGGACATGTTTTATTTCTTGAAGAAGACTACAACTCATTTGAAACATTTCAAACATAATTTCAGAGTTATTGAGATATTTGTAATCTATTTGTTTGATGAAAAAGGCACATTGCATAATGTTTATGTGTGTAAAGATAAGTCCTTATTGTACGATGTGACCATGTTAAAATATTAAAGACCTTTCTATGTGTATCCAAAACTAAATTTCAGAATAATGGATTCTTAAATCCACTAATGAAGTAGACGAGTAATGTTTGACCAAAAAAAGGCAATACAGAGGGTGCAACTGTACAAATGAAATTGATAGACAAATCATTATCAGTGGTTTCCTACCTACGCTACAGATATTCCATGTTTCACATGTTTACTTAGCTTCTGTGGTTTCAAACAATTATCAGGAAACCTGCCTTGTTTCGCTTTTATTTCTATGTGAAATAAAGCACATTAGCTCGAGCTCACACTACGTACAGCACAATCCAAAGGTTTATAAACCCTGTCACTCCAAGGGTTATACATTTACAATGACGGTGCAAATTAGTTGGTAAAGTCCTATGCTTTGAGTTTGATTACAAAAATAACTATTTACGCTACAGTTTGGGTAGCTTTTCAAGGATTAAAAAAAAAACCTGACATACAAATATTAGCGGACTAAATGAGGCATTTTTGTGTAATATTAATATAGTATTAGTATTAGTAGTTCAAAGGCATAAAAATGCTTGAACACATTTGATAAAAATAAATACAATTAATATTGCACCGAGTAGCATTCATCACTTGTGTGTCACTGCCTTCTGGTCTTGTTTGCCAAGGTAGAATTCATTGTACATTGAATATATCACACCTGTGGAGATAAATAAAAAAAATGTTAAGAAGCCAAATAGTGCTGGATTTCTAGGGCATGAATGCTGTTTAGATGATGACTTTGCCATGAAGTAAAAGTATATGTAGCCTGTGCTTTTTCAGTTTTAAAAACGTACTACAGTTACAACTGAATCTTGGTCTGGGTTGCCAGTTCCCAAACCTGCAGACAGAGTAGGCCTACACATACAAGTTTTCTTCTGTATATGGCAAGACCATGCTCCAGCTCCAGAATTCACTCAGAGGCTACCCTAACATTAAATAAAGATTGGCTGCAGAAGGTGGGGTTTAGGTAGTGAAAATTCAGATCAGATTCAGAGACTCCATTTAGGTTTAAACCAACTCCATTTCAGCATTTAAACTGACAACCCAAATGAGAGGCTCATGTGAAGCTTTTCTGCTTTCTGATTGATCATACATTTGAAACCCAAAACCCCACATTATAATATACTTAAATGGGGCATCATGTCCAGTGTTTTTGTAATTGAGAATAAATGAGTATTACAGTTGTTACCAGTAAAATCTATGTGAACATTTAAGGACAAGATGGGCCAAGTTTTTAGCGTAGGAAATATTAAATCACAATCTTGCATACAATTTCTTTTAATTAAGTGATAAACTTGTCACCAACATAAGTAGTTTCGACATCTGTGCATTGGCTGTTCTGACTAAAGAATTTTGGATTCTACCCAATTAAAAATCTAAATTTGGAATCTAAATTGAATATAAGCATTATATCAATATATACGATATGTCAGAATTCATATCGAGTATGATATATTTAAAATATCGATATATCGCCCACCCCTACTACCCGCCTCAGAAAGTAATTACAGGCCCGGCTCTACAGGGGTGCTACCTCATTTAAAAGTGTCCTCATTTGAGATAGATAAAATAATGACATTTAATAGAAGGCAAAAAAAACCAAAAAAAAAACATACCTAACGTCATGGCACCGACCACAAAGCCCTGAGCAGCAACACGCATGTGGATGAGGTGGACTGACATTTTAACATTTCCGCGATTTTTCATCTTCATCAGCTGGTACCCAACAATGCCGACGAATCCTGCCATTCCTTCAAGAAGAGAACACTGAATTGTTAATGATATGCTAAAATATTATAATGTGATCTTCCAGTCAGATAAAAAAGGGTGCACTTACCAACAGGCACAAATGGATTCTCCTTTGCTTTGCGCATAAATTTTGATTGATTCTCCTCATATTCAGACATGTTTACTGAAAAGAAAAATGCACTTTTACCTGACTGTTTCTCCTATCAACTTTAAAATGTTATATTTTGATTTGTTTGTTAAGAGTGTGTTCACATCTGTCCTTGTTGAGTCCTGGTATAAACCCAGTTTAGTCCAGAATGCAAACTTGATTTGGTACTGTTCTAGTCTTGGTGTAGTCCAAGACTCTGATTAGGTCTGAATTTAGTTCCAGATTAGTCCTAATTTTGATGCGGTCTATGTGCAAATGTTAGAGTTACGGGACCAATTTTGCAAGTTAGTTTAATCTGGATAAATTCTTGGGTGATGCCATCTTGTAGAAGCAATATACTACACCTGTCTTATTATTACCTGTCATATTGTAGGCTATTAGTCTTGACTGATGGATTATAAATGTAGTTAATAAGTTAACTGAGGTTTGGACCACACCTCATGCCATACCAGTCTAATGCCCCCAGTCACTTTTAGATTCTGTTGTCTGTATCCACCCTCCCTACACCTCTTATGAACCAGCCATGTCATCCGCTCTTCGTAGTACGACCATGCCCAGGGACATCGTCTCAATCATTTCATTTCAAATAAAAGACATGTAAATTTGCTCAAGACTTGCGTGAGTGAATTAGGAATCCCAATTTAAATTGTCTCTCCTCCTGTAGGCTATGAGCTAACAGAGGCTTTCTATGAGCTAACGGAGGCTTTCTGACCTTGAGGTTACGTACTATGAAATCAATGAACGACCTTACAAACCTGTTCACAATTGTTCAGATCTGTTCAGAGTTTTTAAATTAGTTACAATGTGCCCCTAAAGGTTAGGGACACATTGTACCAAGAGCTATAAACATTTACGGGTCGATGTAGCGGAAAAAATAAAAACAAGGAGGGTCCTACCTTAAATATACCAAGATGCTAATTCAGGAACTGTCAAATAATATCTTATAAATATATAATATTTTAAAGCAACAGACGCAACCGTGCAACTCAAAAGAAGACAGCCGGTGTTTCTCCGTTCCGAGCTATTCCGGTTATTTTAATAGATCCATGGTTCCGGGTTACACAACCCGAGCTCAAGGAGACACGACAGACGCGTCACGGCTTTGACGTGTGTTGCGTTTGTGTCGGGGGAAAAGTATAAGTAGAAGTTCGACCAAAATGCGGAAGCAACAGACTGATAAAAAATAAAAATAAAAAAAAAGAACACAAAATCAACACAAGATAAATGGTACTATAACTTTTAAAAGTGGAGAATAAACTAATTGCAACTGTTGTATTGGATGGGGAAGGGATTTTTTTTTTTTTTTTTGTTTTTCCGATGTATTTGAAAGCGGCGCAGCTTCAAAGATAGTGGTGGAGCAAGAGATAGTTAAATTCAACTCGACACCATTTAGGTAGAAATGGATACAAAAGAAATAACCTTACCTTTATGCTGAGTTTTGAATTTTTAACCCAATAGGTTATGTAAAGAAATTATATGCAACTAGCTGTACGCTATTTCATTGCGACTGTCTACTGTTCTTTGTACAGGTCTAATGTCAACGAATTGATATAATTATCTTATCTAACTAAAACTCTTTGTTATGATGTAACGGTCTAGTTACGTAGGAGACTTGCACGTTTAAGACATGTGCTGCCTGTATGGGACAGCTGCGTGAGGCGCTCTGTCTTTTTAATATCCTAATTCAATCAGCCTATGATCTGCTGATGTGCCTGTGAGGTTTCTCTTTGACAATTATCGTGACTTGGAGTCATCTGTTAGGGAGATTATAAAAGACTGAATGAAAAATCAAGTGATTATGTAAAATAGCAGATGTTAAAAAGAATTTGTTTAGAGCTGTGGATAATAATCCTCTCTTTTCATCTCCAGCGGAGGGAAAGACTTAGTCTTAGACAAACTTTATTGATTCACAAGGGAAAGAATTATTTATTATTCTCTTTAACAAAGAGAAAAAATATAAATTGTAATAATACATTTTAAATAAGTAGCGCAAGAGACAGGTGTCAAATAAGACATACGTATATACGTATGTTAATGTAAATGTACAAGTCAAAATAACAATAAAAAAATTAAATTTAAAATTTCAGCTATATATACAAGTGGTCATAGGAACACAGTGCAACAGCGATATGACTGACATGACATAGGGTTATCTGTTACATGAGGGTGAGTTGTACAGTTGTATGGAGTATGGTATGAACGTAGTCCTATATCTCTCAATATATGAGCAGAGCTGTTGGAAAATTAGTTTCTATGTCCCTCTGTAGTCTGGTGCAGTGGGTGAGCAGGAGTGTCCATGGTGGAGAGCAGTTTGTCTTTCAGACTGAAAAAAAAAAGAGAGAAGCAAAGACAGCATTAGTGGTTGGATTAGAGACTACGTATTTATTATTATTATTATTGTTGTTTTTTTTGTTTTGTTTTTTGCATTTCCTTCATGTATTTGCACATTTTAGTTGTCCTAGTAAATTGTGTTTATTTGTGTGTGTGAGAGTGTGTTACACAGAGTGTGGTGACTACTCGATCCCCTGAAGCTTGGGCCTCTGCCGTGTGCACCCGCCACCGGCTAGCCCTGGGTATTTTAACATTTTAGCCTTTGCTCTTTGGAGAGAGGCACTTTTAGCTAGATTAGTATTTTAGAACAAATAACAATAAATGATCTATTTTTTCTAAACTTGTGGTTTATAAATAAATTTGTCATAAAATTTATATCTGACTGTCTCTCTTTCATTGTCACTGCATCCTTTATACATTGAACCTATAAATTAAACCTCGGTCACAGATTCTGCTGTTGCTGGCAGGATATACTGATGGTTAAATTAAATTCAGAGATTAGATTTGTTTTAATTCATTAGACTCAAATAAAACGGCATTGGTACCTTAAGGTACCTGTGGAACGTTTACTTTACATTCCATGAACGGTTTATTTCCCGGCCTAGAGTGTCACAGGTGGGGGCTGCGTCCCCAGCTAAGCGGTAAACTTCAACCCCCTGATGTGAGGAGCCAAACATCAGGAGGGGAGAATATCAGCTCACACATTTGAAAGCCAGTCCTGCATCAGCTGCAGAAAGCCTCGTTGCACCGTGCCCTGAGGTAACAGTTAGCTTAGGGGGTGTTACAGCTAAGTTTCTCTTAGACACAGGGTCCATGGTAACAACAATACCAGAGACATTCTTTGAACAGCATTTCCAGAACACTCCTAAACCTTGTAATTGAAGCATCCTGTATTCCCAGAAGTGGAGTAGGTCCAGAACAGACATATGTCCCATACAGACATATGTGTAATAGTGTTATTCCACACTGTCGCTCCATAAACATACAGATGATGTCTCCCAGCTGCGTTCTTGGCAAAATTCCTCTTCATATGCGGGGCCGGCAGTGTCTGGAGTAGCTGAATCGTCTGCAGCTCTGTGGCCCCGGAGACAGCAGACTCCCTGCAGATCTTCACTGACATCTGCCACAGAGCTGGGAGGAAAAAAGTTGAAGGGAACTGTCCCAGGCCCGCTATGATTCAATTCATCTCCAGAAGGACCAAGGAGAAGATCTGGAAAGACGTCAAGAACTCTGACTTTTTAAAGGCTAGGTCTTGATATATAAAATTTATTATTATTATTATTTTGTTCTTTTTTATGTTTTAAAGCTCTTTACGTTATTAATTAAATGGGGTAATTAAAGGTAAAGGGATTATGACTATACGTGGTTTACAGGTGTCTGAAATTCAGCACTCTCTTTCAGTTAAACACTAATCTTTATTATTGCAAAATCAATAGAGACTCTGGTTCTTTGAAATGCATTTCTTTAAATGTTAGAGGCATAAGATATATTACAAAGAGGAAGGCTATATATTTATTTAGTCGTAGGAAAAAGGCAGAATAATTTTTTTTTTTTACAAGAAACTCACTCAGTGGACAGTGATGTTAAATTTTGGAAAGCACAATGGGGGGATCAATGTTTTTTTCTGTCAGCAGGAGTCGCCATTCTCATTAATTCATTCCAGGGTGACATAATTGAATGTTTAAAATCTGATGAAAACAGGTGGATTATTTTAATAATAAAACAGGATGACTCACTCTTTATAATCTAAATTATGATTATAATAAATTTGCTTTAACAAAAATAATGTTTTCAGAAATCTGCTCCAAAATTCAACAACTTCAAATGAAACACCCAGGCCCATATGTCATTATTGGAGGGGATTTCAACGACGCTTCTGATGATCAGTTGGATAGACATCCTGGTAAAACAAATCAATCCTTCAGATTCAAGTCTACAGCCTATATTATGGACTAATTAAATGTTATGGAGGTTTTTAAACCCAAACTGCAACCTGGGATCAATCCACCAGTTCCACCTCCCATTTTCCCTCCACAGTCTTGGCCAGTTTCTCAGTTTCAACATCCTCCTCCATTTCCACCCGCTCCCTCATATTTGCACTCCGCATTTATTTATGCTCCATGGCAGCAAGCTCTTCCATGTCCTGATGCTCCTCCACTGCAGCAACCTCCTCCAGCGTGCCTTCCATCTCAGCCAAGGCAACGTGCCTGGAGGCTGAATAAAGCTGCCCAGGAGGATGAGGAGCTAGTGTCAAGGGGGGAACCGCCAAAGAAGAGGCTAAAAAGCAGCACCACTACACCTGCATGCATTGTGGCCAGGACAAAAGCAAAAGAACTGGACACACCCAGGTGAAGGGGCGGTGGTACTGTCCAGCCTCAGGACTGTCCCTGGAAGACTGGAAGAACAGTTTACAGCAGGGGTGATATCAAAGCCTCACGATACGATATCGTCACGGTATGAAACTCACGGTACCTTATTTATTGCGATATCATGGGAAAGCTCACGATATGGTGGGGAGGCTCACGATTAGGAACGTAACAATATCCAAATCTCTTGGTGCGATGTTTTCACTATATACATCTCACGGTAGGATATTTATTGCGATATTTTGTGGAGGTTAAACAGCTAAAATTGTTACTGTGCTACTTTTTCCTCTTTAAAATGCCTTGACAAGATTTAATCCAAAGAACTAAGTCTTAAAACAACTGTTATTCCTTTACATAATCTACACTGAATTGTTACATCCCTAGTTTACAGTAGTTTTATTGTTTCAGCTTCATCTTGATGATGATGATTATTGTTATTATTGTTGCTGTAATATTATTGTTATATATTGTGATATTGTTACATTATATTGTTATTATATTATTCTATATTGTTATATTACATGGTTATTCTTTTATTATTGTTATTATTATTAATTATTATTATTATTAATTTTGTTTAAAGGATTTGTTTTATAGCTCTTAATCATAGATATCTCTCTGTCTCTTCTCTCTCCTCTCTCCCTCGTTCTTCTCGTCCTGTCTGTTCATACGTGGTTTGTCATTTTTCTTTGCTTTCTTACTGTGTGGTACAATGTTACATTAAAGTTTTGATCATTTTATTGGAGTCAAGAACAGCTTTCACGTATTTATTTAATTTCCTGTTTAAAAACAGGACAGTGAGTGTTATACACTGAATAACTTGAAGCCAGAATTACTTGCAGGATCATTTTACTACTATTTTACTTACATTTATTCACAAAACCCATCACTCTTTGCTCAGTTTAGAATTTGTTTTATTCACTTGTTGCTGCACTGAGCTACTCTCTCAAATAATTGAGTTTATTAAAAAGTGAGGGGACATATGATGACAGAGTTATCTACATACACTGTTAAATTAGTTTGGTTTTACTAGCACCTAATAGGCCTTAGGAATGTCAGAAGCGCTGTGTTACTTTGGGAAGCTGCCTGTTCGAATCTCACAAAACACACAAAAATTAAAGCGATGATACACCTTGCAATAAATGCTGAAGTGAGTGTAAACAATGCTGAAAAGATAATAGATAAGAAAACAATAATATAATGGACATTTCCCTCCTCTTCTCTCCTTTTCTTTTTCTCCCTTCCCCCCTCTTTCCTCCCTACAGGTCCTAACTCTACGTCACGTCAGTCACGTAGGCAAGGGGGCGGGGATGTCGTGGTACAGGAAGTTTACAGTAGCGGTCGTTTTACATGTTTTTCAAAAGTTCGGAGAAAGGGTAAGTTTGGAAATTTGCTTAGTACTCATAATAAACTATATTATTGCTAACTGACAGAATCAGTAGCCCAAGTATTATTTATTGGTTTATTTGCCGTATAAACTCCGTTGATTTCGCGGGAAAAGACGTGAAATAATCGTCTCAAGTTTCATTGTTTTCTCGCAAGTCCTTCAATACAGATGTACGAATTTACATAGGGGGCGCGAGGACGACCCAAGGTAGGGGGCTGTGGAGTTAATGAGGTTACATAAGGTCAACATAGCATAATCTACAGAATGCGCACATAGCTATTTTATATGGTCTATTCACACCGCTACGCTACACAATGCACACATGGCTAATTCATGTGATCATTTATTCACGTGTTATTATTATTTACCACAAGGGCTGTGATTGTTTTGTCTTTGTACAGAGGGCAAACCATGACCCTCCAAAGCACTGTAACTTTGCTACGTTTTCTTTGTATGAGAAATGATATAAAGCCTGCAAAACATGTAGAATTTCCTCCCCTCCGTCTGTCTATACACGTATGGCCAAGCTCGACATTAAACTGTTTGATATTTAATGTTTGCAGATGACTAAGACAGGAAAGCCAGATAGTTCCTGGAGGGACATCTGCTTCAAGTATGCTCAGGGCAAATTCCACTTTTCAGCTGGCAAACGGCCAGGGGCCAAGAAATGGAAAAAGGCCTTCGAGAGGATTGATGCTTGCCCCTGCAGAGCCATGCTAAGGATCTGTTTGGGAGAAGCCTTCAGTGTACCTGTGGGTTCCACAAGGTAGGTGAAATGATTTACTAATTGATTAGTAAAGTACAAAAAGAGACAATTAAAGAAAGCTTTATTTCCCTCTTTTTGTACTCCCGCCAGCCAGCAGATCTGTCATCAGGTGCTGGGTCCAGTGAGGCAGGAGGAGTTGAGACGGAAGCAGGGCGAGTCCAAGTCGACACGGAGGCAGGGAGAGGAAACACAAGGAGAGGAGACATGGAGGTAGGGAGGCAGGGGGAGTTCGAGTCAGCACGGAGGCAGGGAGAAGAGACACAGAGGTAAGCGCGTCAGTGAAAGGAGAGGGAGCGCTTTCACTATACAGCATTCATTATGCCATGACCACAAAAGGTAACAGTACTGCCACCAAACCTAACGCAATCTCTGCTCACTCAAATAATGTATAAAATACAA
>NW_026571095.1:7294362-7309362 GCF_026225935.1 Boleophthalmus pectinirostris
AAATGGTGAACTTAACATCTTATTACCATGTTTTAGATGCACACACTCCCTGCAAAACGGTGGAAAGATCATGGAGAGGCCCCTGGAATTTTGCAGGCATGCATTTAGAATCACTTTTGACTTGATAGAATAGTCATGTAAGGATTCTATACTAAATCATATTTATCAACAGCTGCCTGAGGACATTTTGAAGAGGGTTTTGATGTTGGTGGTTCTCCAGGATGGTGACCCAGCAATCCTTCACCTCTCTGTCACCTGCAGGCTTTTTCACCAAATTGTCAGCCAGAAGGTTTTCCGGGAGGAGGCTCATTTCAGCTGGCTAGACAGTAAATATATGATCTGACTCTGTAAAAAACTTAAAGGAAGATTTTTATTGTGTTTGTTGACTGAATTATTTTTTCTTGTCAGGTGTGGTAAAGTGGAACACACTGTCATCCAGCCACCGGCAGGAGTACAGGAAAATGTACACAATAAGCACGTGTCGTAGTCTGATGTGCAGAGAATTGTTTAAAGACTGTGGGGCTGGCTACTGTGGCAATGGCAAACAGGGAGTGCTGTGGGGATTTTTACTCCTCCAATGATTACCCTGGCTACTGCAGTTTTAACTGTTTTTTTTTATATGATAATTAAAAATACATTTTGTGTCCTCTTTATCGTTAATATTACTTTGTTCAACTAGAAACAATAAAAATCCTTACTTTTTTCAGTGTCATTGTAGTTTATTTTGCATGATCATAAACGATATATTTTTATGCCTTCATTACAATTAGTTTGTATGACCATAAATGAAAACAAAAATCCTTAAATTTTTCATTCTCATTACGGTCTATTTTGTACGGTCATAAATGATAAACTTTGTGTCTACTTCAACATTGTTTGTCATAAACGAAAATACATTTTTGTGTGTATGTATATACATGTAAGTGTGTTATGCATATGTATATCTATATTTTTATTGAATATGCACTGGTTATCATTGATGTGTATATGTATGTACATACCTTGCGCAAACAGATGAATGAATGAAAAAGTTTTGACACGAGAGAGTGAGGGAATCTCCTGTCCTCAGTAGTGCCAAGTGTTTCTATACTTATATTTTCTGCACAAAAACAGACTGAATGCTTCTATCTTATTTAATACATTTATTTGCTGTCAAAATAAAACGTTTCAATATTAATAATAAAAAATTATTCGTTTGTTTGACCAGAAAGCGAATTATTTTCTAACAAATTAGTCATCACCCACGGTCTAATTAATTTGTTACAAAATATATACGTGCGAACAAATTCCAGAACGTAAAAGCAATCTTATTTAATAAATGTATTTGTTGTCAAAATAAAACGTTTCGTCGCCCCATAAGTCTGCATAAAACGCTAATGTAAAAAAAAATTAAAATAAAAGTCCAAGGTAGATGTGACGTGTTTCCAGTGGAGGTCACGTGTTTCCGGCCTGGAGTGGAGCTCCACTTTCCCCATGTGTCTGCAGCCAGACCCTCTTGCCGTAACTTGAACTTTTTTTAATAAGCATGTAGTATCCTGGAGTATTTGTATTGTTCATATATATAATTCATGATTAACAGTTAAGATTTAAAAAAAGGTAAATTTAAGGTTGTTGTTTTGATTGTAAAATGAGTAAATGTGTAAGCTGAACTGGAAAAAATATGAATAATAATTCAGTTCATTGTCAAGTAAGAAAAAGGTACTGTTTAGATATATACAAATATATATGCACGTATTTGAGTAAATATGCGTTTTTCGGTAATTGAACAGTATGTGTGAGGTTAGAACATAAGTTGGAACATGTATTGTGAAGAAACCAAATTATTGATAAATGTGGACTAAAATGTAATTTTGATTATTTTGTAAATAAATATACAATGAAGCGAGGCTGCACAGAACCAAAGCTCACTGCTCACTGTCTTTATTTTTCTATTATTCAGACGGATTCTTCTGTGCGGGTCTGCCCCCTAGACCGGACCCGTAACACAGTCATCCTCTTCCTCTTCCTCACGCACGCAACACACAAGTGGCGAGAAACGAGAAACAACAGAAGCACTTACCTCCACCTCACCCACAACCCACGGAGGAGTGTCCAGAAGGACCTCCTGAAGGTCCCATCGAGGACCATTGCACTGGAAGTTCCATGGGGGATCGTCCAGAAGAACGTCCTGAAAAATCTCCTGAAGATCCCATCTCAGAGCGTTCACTGGAAGTTCTTCCACCACAATGTACGGAGCGTCCTCTAGGAGGTCCTTCAGGTCCAGAGCCACTGCAACATTTTACAACATTATCCTTGTGTTGTGTTCATGGGACAAGGAGCCACACAAACTTTTACAAACAAGTGAAAAACAGAGAGTCTGTGTGGCTTCTCTTGCACAAATCCAAAAACAGCATGTGCCATTGTGCAGTGCACCTCAGTAATCCCATTCACCCCAAAAACTCAAGTAAAACTCTACAAAAACCTCACAACACGATCTCTTTCAATATAATATTTTGCAAAAAAATGTCTCTAAAACGCTGATAGATTTTGATGCCTACAAACTACAATAGGTCAGTTTTGATAATCTTTTACTTTGCACCTATACCAAGAAAAATAGGCCCCTTTTACTAGGTATTATTCCAATTACAATAATTAATCATCAACTGAAAGTCATAGCCTCTCAAATGAATCAGTTTCATAAACTTGGGCCTACGATACCGTTTGACCCTAACATTGGCGGAGTAGAAATAGCCATGTGTGGACAAAACTGTTTTTAACATGTAGCATTCAGCTTATTCAAAATCTATATTATATATCTATATTCAAGAATATTTCAGTGATTTATCTTACCTCCAGGGAAGAGGTCCAGGTGGTCTGGGTCCGGGATCAGGTTATGAGCCATGGCTGAGTTGAGTTGCAAACCTTCTAACGAAAGAAACCAAAGTAGGATTAGAAAGTATGCTGATACTCAAAGTGTATTTTTTTTTTTTTTTATAAATATTTGTTTTAAGGAATCTCAAAGTGTATTTTACCAGCAGCAGAAATTTGAGTGAAAACAGGCCAATTTAAAAGATGCAGCGCTTTTTATAGAATCCACACCTGCAGCGCTTTTTATAGAATCCACACCTGCCTATGGCGCCGACGCACAGACGCGTTCTCCCGCTCACTGCGTTTAGAACAAGTTACTTTAACTTTAACCAAAGATGAGTTAGAAGAAGACAATCGCATGCAAGTAACAGTAGACTACTTTGAACCTTTGGAAAGAAAAGTGACAAGTGAAAGAGATGTTTTGACTTTTACCTGGCCGCAGATGGACGCGCGGTAAAACGCCCCGGGGGAATTCGTAATTCAGTCTTTGATTCCTTTTAAGTTCAAATAGGTGACTACTCAATGATGCCATATTATGTTGAGGCCTTGAAAAGCCTATTGCACAATATAGTTTTGTCCTTGTCGCCTGTTTTCTGCACCTGAAACGTCAACGTGGGGAAGAAAGGCTCAGTTCTTGTCTGGACACTTGCTGTCATTGTTCTACAGACTTGACCTTGACTCAGGATTTATTTGTGGCGACTTTAATGCTCGGATTGAGAGATTCTAAAGACACGGATGATAGTTCTGATTTGAGTTCAAATAAACATGCTGAAGCGTTTCTTGAGTTTCTCAAGGATTCTAAATGCTGCGTCCTCAATGGAAGACTGAATTCCTTCACACAAAACTTTACATCCACATGAGTGAGAGGAAGGGCTGTGGTAGATTATATTTGAACACCACATACTAATCTAAAGTCATGCCTCCATTTTAAGGTCTTTACGGCAGCTGAGCTTTTAAGAGACTTTATCTCCCACATCTTCTATCATCAGATGATTGTGAGGAGGCCTTGTGCAGTACTCAAACTTAGCTAGAAGAACAAAAAACACAGGAAGATATGGATCAACTTTGATCTTTACTTTGTGATACTTTAAAAATAAGAGGCCCTCACACAGAGAAGAATATAAAACATTATAAGCCTAGACATTATAAAACAAATCAACCTGAGTGGAAGAAAGAGATGATGCTCACTTTTTCAGAGGATCCTTCTCAGTATGCATCGTGTGATGACTGGAAGTCCGAAATTCGGGATGCATTTATTACAGGCCAACATTAGAGATAGACAATAAAAGCTGTTCATCACACAGTGACATCTGAAGTGCAGTAGAGGAGAGCAGCGGTAAACCATAGGCAATTTAAATGTACATGCATCAAGAAAAATAAATAATAATATATAAATATGCATTTACTGGGTGTTCCATGAATTATAAGAGCTTTGCAGTCCTCAAATGCAAGTTGTGGTTACTAAAATCAGTTAAGGTTCTTACTGCTTTAGATCTGCTTTTGTTCTGTGTTAGTGTTAGTTTCATCATTGTCCAGTTTATCTTTAGACCTGGTTAAGTTCTAGTTTAATTCTAGGTTAGTCTTGGTTCAGACCCAGCTGGTACTAGTCTAGTCCCACTTTAATTCTGGTTCATTACTGGATTGGCACTTTTGCAAAGCAGGGCTGGTGAAATCTTTTGTGTTTTATTGTTCTCAAACATCTAATATATCACTTTCTGTTATATTGTCATTATTGAAGCACGTACTGTAGATATTTTGTAGAGCATTGGTCTCCAACCTGGAGTTGTAGCTCGCCAAGAGATTCCTGTACTACAGGTATTGTCATGAATAACTCATATTTGATGAATTAAATGCACATTATTATTATAAATCTATCATTTTGATGCCTGATTTGGTGCACTCATAAATAAGTAATGGTTTATGTTTTATCTAACTGTACCCTGTCGAAGTCTTGCCATGGCTCTTATGTACACTTTATTTCCTGCAACTGTTAAAATGAGGAACTGTGTGGAATATTGGTTTTGTAAAGGGAGCTCACCAGAGGAAAAAGGTTGGAGAGCTCTGTTGTAGACTGGAGCGTTGTCATGTAGGTTCACCTCGCAGCCACCAGGGGTCAGCAGAACATTTCTTACGCAGCAATCATGTTCTCAAAGTGTCCTTGACTACTTCTGTTCTGTTATCTGTTCTGTTATCTCAAGTAAAATGCACGGTTTAGAGACACTGAGAAATTATACCTGACTGTAAATGAAGAATGGAACATGTCCTGCTACTGGACAATCCTCATCAGAGTGTAGTGAGCCAAATGGGCCACCTAAAAATACAAGAAGACAATCAAATGTCCCAACAGTGTATATCTATACATTTCTATCTGTACATCTCTTTTCTTTTCTCCCTTTTTTGGTTGACCTGTACAGCTGTTTACGTCCATGCATTTCAACATCTCTTTTTTGAGGGGGTCACCCAATGGGACACGATGATGACAATGAACGGACGTAGTCAATATGTGTATTTTTGTAATATCCCAATGACAATACTAGAACAATTTTATGGCAGTCCATCAGAAATGGTCTAAAACGTGAATCTAAATGTGATAGTTTTGAAAAAACAGTGTATGGATTGTAAATAAACCACAAACTATACAAGTATTACACAGTAGGTTTATTGTATTTTTTCAGCTCTTCTTTTAGTCTGAAATGGTTTAATTAGTCAAAAATAGTCAAATATAGCCTACTTAATAATATAATTTTGTATATCTATCAATTTTCAATATTATTCATGTTTTAATAGCTGCATTCCTCACGCTAAGATGAAGGAAGCACTAATTTGGTCTATTGTTAAAGGTGCATTGTGTAACTTTGCTCCAAGTAGATGTTATTGTTTTGTCTGGAATGTTTCACAGTATGGCATTAAACCTTTGTATCATCATGGAGACCAAACCAGACCAAGTTACAGGTCAGATCTGTGGAAAGGTGATCCCACTCACAGTCAGAATGTCTGTTTTTGAGTTATATAAAACCACCTGTAATTGAAAAAATGTAAGTTAGATCTGTTTAATGTCATAGTGTGTAACATTTCAGGCCGAGCAGTGGCATAACCACAGAAACTAGCAGGTGACGGACCCCCCGCCAAAAACTTATACAGTGCATCTTTAAGGTAGACGTCCTTATTTACCCGGGACAGTCCCAGTTTTGAGCCTGTGTCCCCTGTCCCAGCACATTTATCCAAAACCAATGATTTGTTTCAGTTTTATACAAGAAATGTCCCAGTGTCAGGATTTTGGACCAATCTGATCCCTGTCAAAAGTAAAAAAGAGACAAACAAATACAAATAAATGAGCCTTGCTCGGCTTTCAGATGACACAGTGTTCTATAGGCCTGTATTATTTAACACAGATGAGGGGCTGATAAAACAGGTTTTTGTTGTAACACACCAAGTGAATGGGTCCAGTCACCAATAGAAAATATCATATTGTCGGGGAAGACGCAGGCGAGTGATGAGAAAGTAAGACGCGTCCGCGATAGCTCTGACAGCCAAATCCTTTAAAAATTGTTTTTAAGGGCCAAATCCCACTTTATTTTGGACCACTAGAGAGCATTTTCCCTTGGGACGTGCCAGTGTTGCATTTGAGTGATTATTTCAGAATGAAACGAGTCAAATCCAAGAAACACGAAACGACTGAACAAGGCCTCGAAGCTCGAAGTAGCCGAGTCAGCCGACACTGAAGCTGACGAGGTGGAACCATCCAACCGGGCCTTGCTAGAAGCAATCAAAGATCTCAAAGGTGAAGTCACCAAAAACAAAGATGACATTTGCAAAAGCTTGGACATTCGCATCGAACGAGTCTATAGCGACTTGAGAGGGGAAATAAACTCGGCCAAAACTGATCTCCGCGCATCCATTGCTAATCTAGAAGCTAAAGCTAAAATAACTAGCGACACTGTCGGAGATTTAGAGAAAGCGTCTACTTCACATTCGGACATTATTGACTCGCTAGAACGCCAAGTGAATAATCTGAAGACAGAGGTTTCCAAACTGACTCAAAAATGCGAAGACCTGGAGGGAAGATCCCGGAGACACAACATTAGAATCACCGGGATCCCAGAAGGGTGTGAAGGGGCAAAGCCGAGGGACTTTATCGCTAACATGCTAAGAGAGGTCCTCAAATTGGATGAAACGCCTTTAATCGATAGAGCGCACCGGGTCAGTCGGCAGCGACCCAGTCCATCTGAACCACCACGGCCGTTCATTTTACGTCTACACTACTACCACACTCTCGAGGATATTCTGCGAAAAGCGGCCGCGGCGAGAGACCTTCATCATCAAGGCAAAACCATACGGATCTTCCCTGACTACCCTCCAACTATAGCAAAGCGAAGGGCGCTATTCAACAGAGCCAGAAGTCTACTGCGCGACCATCCCGGTGTAAGATACGGTCTACTTTACCCAGCGAGACTCATCGTGACCCATGACGGTGTCCAGTCCTCTTTCACCGACCCACAGAAGGCTGAGGAATACGCGGAGCGTCTCTCCTCAGCACCGCCGGTTCCTGGATCAAGCCGAAACCGATAAAGACCCTCCCAATGCTGGTCCACGAATACTGTGACTTTAAGTCTTACATGCCCGTTTTGTGATTCAAAGGTGCACTACAATAAATCTCTGAGGTGAGAATATTGGACTGAATTCCAAGTTCTGATTATAGAAATTATTTTCATATTAAAATGCCTATAATTGTTTATTTAGTTTTTGTATTAGTTCAAGTGACCTCATGTGGTCAGGTTAATCTGAAATTACCTTTTATGTCTATTATTCGATACTATACTTTGAGTTTTGAGTTTTGCTTTGCATGCAACCAAGTAACATTAGTGTTACATTAACATTATAATCACTGTTTTGTGTATACGGTAGGAAAATTGATTTTTCATTGCTTTTTTCAAATGGCCTTGCATAACTAGCCTGGACTGGCTATCCTTAGTATGAGTAACAGTCTTAGCAAGTTAGGTTACTCTGACAGGGAAGATATGTTGTTGTTTTTTGTTATTTTTTCTTCCCGCAAGTTTTTTCCTACCTACGGCTACATAAGTGTGAGCCAGTGGGTGTTTTTTGTTGTTATGTTTTTGTTCTTGAGTATGCGGAGTCAATTCAGCTTGATATGTAAACTCCTTTACACGCAATCTAATTCACATAGACAATCTGGGCTATTATTGGGTGCCAATTTACTCTCAATATGTGACACATGTCAAACACACAGAATCTGAAAAAAAGGGCTGATATTTACAAGCTGGAACATACGGGGTTGTAATAATCCAGTAAAAAGAGGCAAAATTGTGCATTTCTTGAAGTCATTACATTCTGATATAACTTTCTTGCAAGAGACACACTTAAAAAATAACTGTCATAATAGACTGAGAACAAAGTGGGTAAGAGATGTATACCACTCGTCTTTCTCTGCCAAGGCTAGGGGAGCAGCTATATTAATAAAGAAAGGTGTACCTTTTAATCATAACTTAACAATAGTTGATAAAGATGGTCGCTACGTGATGGTCTCTGGAGACATTTACAATACATCAATAACTCTTGTCTGTTTATATGCACCAAACTTGGACGACCCTAACTTCTTTAAAAAGGTCTTTGGTCTAATCCCTGATCTGTCACAAACTAAATTGATAATAGGTGGGGATTTTAAATGTAGTTAATACGATTAACTGAGATTCAGGAGCAGGACCACGCCTCAGCCGCCCTCTCCTCTCACCGGCGAACCACAACTCACCTCGACCACGCCTCTAATTTCCCAGAAGCCTATATGTAGCAGCCTTTCCCATCATCCCAGTTTGTCTCGGCGAACTCGACAGAACACGAGACACGGTTCCGAGCCGATCATTAACCCGTCCAATTCGGATTCTGACCTGTTCGGCGCGTCGCAGTCCGCCGTCTCCTCACACTCACAGCAGTTCTACGAAAATGGTTCCCGGAGACCCACGAGCAAGGAAACATTCACGACGCTCAGTTGCTCCGAGGTCCAAGCAGTAAGCCGGCGTGCCTCCTCTAGACTTCCGAACGCCATCAGCCCCACGCCTCCACCGCGGAGCTCTCCGGGGCGTACACGTAGTAATCTCCTCCGCAGACAGCGGGATTCTCGCTCTGCTCCCCCTCGTTCGCCTCTTCCTGCTCGCCGCTCGCCCGGCAGGAGCCCCGGGCCTCGCATTCGTCACTCCACTGCCTCCACTGCAGCCCCCTCGGAAGTCACCTGAGCTCTGGCCGCAGAGCTCGACTCCACGCCTGCGCTACACCGCGCAGGTCCCTGCGCGCGCACGCTTCCCCGCGCATCCCCGCGGGCTTCTCCCAACAGGTGGGACGTTAGAAGTCGGACCGCGGCCGGCCTCCAGCAGGAACTGAAGAAAAAAGGCATCGGACCCAGCCGCCAGGATAACAAATCCAAGCTGTTTCATCACTATTTAGATTCGGTCCGAGCCTCGTCACCGCAGGCTCCCAGCCCTCCTCGTTCTCGACCGGCGCGCGCAGTTCCAGCCGCCGACGTCTGCCTCCACAGCTCCCCCTGGCGGGGAGCATGTTGTCTCGTCCCCTGTGCCTGCTCCCTCTGTGTTTGACCAACGGGTCACCTCTCTCATCCCTGTCTGCAGGCTGCACTAAATCCCCATGCACACACATCTAATTCCCCCATTCCTCCTTTATTTTCTCTTATTCCAGCCATTATTAGTCAGATGGCTTCTTGCGCTCCAATCGTCGTCACCACAGCAGCTTCAACAATCTCCTCGGCAGTACCCATGGCCCCGCAGACCCTACAAGCTGCAGAGCAGTCTTATCCGTTTCTTTCTTCTGCTCTATCCCTTCCCCTCCCTCCCTCTCCCTCCCCCTCCCCTTCCCCAACACCCAATGTTTTCTACTGTGTCTCCTACGTCGCCTCCACCAATCGTTTGTCTCTCGTTCCCTCAATACTGTTCCCTCGATATTCGTTTAATCGATTTTCGTTCAATTGATTTTCGTTCCCTCGATTTCGTTCCCTCGTTTTCGTTCCCTAATCTCTCCGGTAGCCGATTATTACTGGTTATTACATCGATCCTTGCTCATTCGATCCAGCCGTCCTTCCATCGTAAGCCACCCACGGGATATACCAACCACCCAGGGCCTCACCTCGCTAATACTACACACCACTCCTTCGCCATTCAAGAATATCACCCTCACCAAATCGGCTTTCGCCTTCTCTTTATATTGCAACGCCATCCGCTCCGCTTTCAACAACCAGAGAATGGAGTTAGATTATTATCGGCATCGGTCCTCAATCTTGTGCTGCACTTCGGCAAGACCGGGATCCACACATATGACGTTCTATTTGCTACCCAAGCGACAGGAAGGCTCCAGCAAATCAACCATGGTGCTTACTGGGGGGTCCCGGATTTCGAGCTCTACTGCAGGGTCTTCACAGCTCATGCCTCTCTCTCATGTGACCTCTATGGAGCTCCCTTTCATCCTGCTTCCTTGCTCAGCGGTCACGCCCTCCCGTAATTATACCTCAGCCTCGAAGAACCTAGCGGTTTATTGCTCATCTTCCACCGCTTCCCCTCTGCCTGTGATTCCTCGCTTCCTCAGCACGCCCCACCGCATCATACCCATCAGTAGAGGCAGTGATCCACGATGCTTCATCCTCCATCCCAGGGATGGAAGGATGATCTGCAGTTATTTCAACGATCGGTTCGTTAATTTCTGTTCGATGGTTTCAGCGACAGTTTTCACCCTGGCATCGAACTTCCGCCAGTCACTTCACAATCACGTAGAAATCCCCAGTCCTCGCTTCCGGATCCCACCACTGTGGACAACCTTCCGGCGAAGGATGTCGCCAAAGGGTTCATGATTCGGCCAATTCAAACGTCCACCTCGCGAGACTTCTGCATCAATTCCATCTGCATCGCCACACGCATGTACACCGGGAAGAAATGTCCCACTATCGACCTATCCTCCCCTCATGGCGCAGCCGTTCCCAGCATCGGCAGTCTCGTTCCCACTTCAGTTTTTCCGTGCAGTATGCCACCAGCAATCATGTCATCTCTCACTCTTCTTGCAGGCCATTGAGCGCAGCCCTCTGAATCGGACATCACCAGCGCCTTCAAGGTCCTGCCCATCCACCTAGATTCCTGGCGTTACTTCAGAGTCTTCTAGTTAGGGTTTTGATACGTCGCTGTACACCCGAAGTTTGGCTCCTGCAGCAGCCCTGGAACTCTGACTCCTTGTCTGAAACCTCGTGTCAGACTCTCATCAGCAACCTTAAACTCCCGTTCGCCCTACACCTCCTAGACGACGTCCTGGTCATGACTTTCTCTTTTCTCAGCATTTCACTCGATTCGATCTCATTCCAAGTGTCTCCCTCCCAAAAGGTCTAGCGAACCTCTCTGCCCCTCTCCAACTCATTCTCGCAACCCCATGCAACAAGAGACAGCTTGTTGCCTTCTAGGTCAACTTAACTATGCTATCCGCACCATCCCTCCGGGCAAGCCCTCCTTTCACATTTCCTCACGCAAGCCGCATCAGTCGAATCCTTTCAGAGTATTATACCGATGATCGACGCACGTACATCCGACATGCGCCTATGGAAGCATTGCCTACGGAAGCATTGCCTAGACTCCCGGAATGGAATCTTGATTTCGCATCTTTTCCGAAGATGTCCAGCTTCACACTCGCAGCTCCTTTAGTTGGTTTCAGAGGGTTTTGTACGGAAAGCGGTCCGCTTCCATGTCACCTCCAAGCTCCACTCTCTCAGACCAGCCGATGGCTCTTCCGCCTTGTTCGAATTGTACTCCATTGTTATCACAGCCATTCTTTTGGGGGGTACGAGTGGTCTAGAAGGTGCATTCTTATCCATTCCGACAGCGACACCGCAGCCCACATAATCAACAGGGGAAGGTCTCGCTCCTCCGCGATCTTAGTTCCTCCAAAGCTCACCTAGTATCTGCTCAAAATCAGTTTGTCATTCGCGCCGCTCATATTCCAGGTTACTTAAACTCCATTGCGGATTCTCTCTTCGATTTTACAGAAGCTTGGCTCCGTACTCGGACGTCCAGCTTATTCCAGTTCCCCATTTCGGCCACGATCTTCAATTAAGCTACCCCGCTCTCTCGCCCCTCTCGCCTCAATCTCGCAACTCGCCATCCTTGACAGCCTCTCCCTGAGCTCCCTTTCTACCTACCTGACCGGGGGGTATAGCTTCAAGCTCTTTTCAGTCTCCATCAGCTTCCCCTCAGTTCTCCAACGTCAGCACCATCTGCAGTTTTGTCGCCTTCTCACATCTCTCCAGGAACATCTGTGTCTCCACCATCCAGGCGCATCTCTCAGGTGTTAACATCATTTCAAGACGATCTCAAGCAAGGACCGCCCATCTCTCTCGCTGTCTCACTGCCACATTTCTACCATCGAGTAAAGAACTGCTTAAGTTCGAACCTTGTCTCCCTCCTAACCGCTTACCAATTACTTCAGATATCCTCTACCTCATATCCTCACACTTCGTTCCAGATACTATTCGCCGTCCGAGGACATGACCCTCGAAAGCATGTTCCTCACAGCCTTCTTCGGCCTTCCGATTCTCGTTCTGAATTCACTCTTATCGTCAATCGTTTTCGACCCGTTTGTCCACCCCAGGCTTCCGATCTCGCCTTACATTCTATAGTCTTCGCTCATCACTCTCCGCAGGAGTATAACAGACCAGTTGGGAAACACCTTCCCTATCCACCTCTTCGCCTTAACTGACCGATAAGTCCCTGCGAACCTTTCGTAAAATATCTCGCCCGAGTCACACCTCCGATTCCTCTTCCATCGATCCGCTCGTCCTCAGATACGGGCAGATGGCTCCCAGGTTCTGGTTCAGTGACATTTCCAATAAGTTCTATGCTCTCCAGCATATCTCCGCATTCATTTCCATCCACTCCTTCCTCATCGGCGCGGGCACATTCGACCAAACTCAGATCCTCGGTCATCGGGCCTCCAGCGCCTATCTCGTCTACGTTCGTTATGACCTCAATGATCTCTGTCCAGCCCATCCTATCTTGCACTCTTTTAACCTTTTGGGGGTCCCGTTCCGGCTGGGCCAATTGTAGATTGAGACGGAGCCCCCACCCATAGTCTCAACCCAGCCATCTTTGCCTCGCTTTGTACATTATCAATAAACTACTTCGCACTATGTTGTCGTTGGCGTGGTCCTAGCTAGTGAATACACCCTTAGACCCCTACCTTGATCGGTCATCAACCAGGAAAATTCCCCAAAACAATTCAAGTATTTTTTTAAACTCATGCCTTAAAAACATGAATATTATAGATCTATGGCGCTTTACAAATCCATCAGGTAGAGATTATTCCTTTTTCTCACCAGTCCATAATTCATATAGTAGAATTGATTACTTTCTTCTGGATGCTCAGTTAGTACCGTTTACAACAGAAATAAAGTACCACATTGCATCAATCTCAGATCACAGCCCTCTTACATTTAATCTGTTTCTGGAGGGTATGGATCCACCTTGTAGATCCTGGAGATTGAATCCTCAGTTACTGACAGACATTGAGTTTTGTGAATACATAGAATCCAAAATAAAATTATACTTTGAAATAAATGACACCCCTGATGTCACCCCAGGTATCCTTTGGGAGGCATTTAAGGCGTTCTTAAGGGGGGTGTTATTTCATATGAAACGGCAAAGAAGAAAAAAGACAATGCTCAGTGCAGGAAGCTTGAAGAACAGATTCAACACCTTGAACGGGAAAATGCATTAAACCCTACCCCAGACTTACATAGGCGAATTACCAGTTTGAAGTATCAACTTAATGAAATCCTCTCAAAGAGGATCACGTCAGCCTTTCTGTTTGCCAAACAAAAGCATTTTGAATTTGGAGATAAACCACACAAATTGTTAGCATATCAACTTAAAAAAGCAGAAGCAGACCGGGCAATCCATAAAATCAAAGATGACAGGGACAATGTATTGAATAAGCCAAGTGACATTAATAAAAGATTTTTTCAATTTTATTCTGACTTATACACCTCGAAATGTAATATTAATCCTGTAGTTATGAATGCGTTTTTAGATGATTGCCATCTCCCAAAAATAACTGCAGAGGAGCTTGATAGTCTTAATTCAGACATTCATCCCACTGAAATACAGAAAGCCATTAATTCCCTTAAAAGTGGCAAAGCTCCTGGACCTGATGGTCTACCAGTTGAACTTTATAAGAAATTTAGTAATGTACTCACACCATTTCTGTATAGAATGTACAAACAAGCCCTGCTGGATGGCACATTACCACCAACACTAACTGAAGCAACAATTTCAGTGCTACATAAAAAAGGAAAAGATGCTTTACATGTAGGCTCATACCGGCCCATTTCACTTTTAAATATAGATGGTAAACTATATGCAAAAATACTCGCCAACAGATTAACACCTTTAATGGAGACATTAGTTCATCATGATCAAACAGGCTTTATGCCCAATAGGAGCTCAACGTCCAATCTACGTCGATTGTTTGATATTTTATACACAGATAGAAATATACACAATGATTTAGCCATCCTTACTCTGGACGCGGAAAAGGCGTGTGATCAGATTGAATGGGAATACTTATTTGAAATACTGAAACGATTTAATCTCGGTAGCAGGTTCATAGGCTCGGTGAAACTTCTATATACTAATCCTACTGCACGAATTCGTACAAGTAATAGTCTTTCCGCCCCTTTTCAGCTGTTTAGAGGAACCCGTCAGGCCTGTCCATTATCCGCACTTATCTTTGCTTTGGCCATTGAGCCACTTGCACAGAGTATTCGCTTAGATCCTCAAATACATGGTTATAAAACAAAAAGCACATCAAATAAAATTTCGTTATATGCAGATGATATCCTTTTATATATAACAAATCCGAAATGTTCTATCCCAGCCGTTCTTGAAAAAATTAATTTGTTTGGCAAATTTTCAGGTTACCGTATTAACTGGACAAAAAGTGTACTCATGCCGGTCCATCCCATTTCACGGACAATTCTAATGCAATTCCCTTTTAAGGTCTCAGACGATAAATTTACATACTTGGGTATTGAAATTACTAAACAATTTTCATCCCTCACAAAATCTAATTTTTCACCCCTCCTGGATCAACTAAAGAGTA
>NW_026571095.1:7309862-7341862 GCF_026225935.1 Boleophthalmus pectinirostris
TTGTCCAGGCTGCAGTGAGCCTCAGTCTGTCCCAGCCCCAGAGCCTCCATGTGGGTCTCTGTCACAGCTCTGCACCTGATCACCGTGCTGGACTCAAGCAGTTTTTAAGAAAAGAATTATGAATGAGGCCCATTTTTTATGGCATTATCTGACATGTATTTATTTATTTGTAATTAAAGTCAGATAAATCACACACACACTCATCACAAGAGTGATGTTCACTATTTTTCTCACTAACACTGTGCAGGTCACAGTCTAAATGGTGTGATCAAATACTGCAGTGTATTCCTTTGATTTTCATACAATGGCTGTATTCTTAATTGCACCAAATTAAAGAGTAAGTGGAACACGAGTGCAAAGGTACAAATGTTAATTACTGAAACTGAAAAACTATTGTTCCTCACAATGAGAGGTCCATAAAGGACTTAGTTTAACGTCACCACTGATCCGTTAACATGCCAGTTTCTAAATTAACTTTAGTTTGTTCCATTTTACTTCCTGTTGCTGCTAAAAACACCTACACATGCACAGTTTATAAAACCGCTGCCAGGACGCCCAAACAGAATGATTATAATGATCTTGTTTACAGGTTCCGAGATGCTGTTTGTGCAGACAGGGAGTGATGTCACACTGGTTATCCCTGATGCCCCGTCGGGTTTTGACTTTCTACAGTGGGAGTTTGAGGGTCAGATCTTGGGGACATTAGGAGAAGATGGTCTGGTCTCCTTTGACAGTGAGAGGTGTGTGTTACATCCACACAACTCCTCTGTGACTCTGAAGAACCTACAGCAGGAGCACAGTGGACTCTACGCAGCTGCTGTGGTGCACAAGCATCAGGTCTATGTCTCTGTCCAAGGTGAGTTTGACATGGTGATGTTACCATGGCAACCGTAGAGGCCAGTTTTTGACAGCTGACAGAAGTGAGGTGTAATATTAAAGCAATAGTATGTAACTTTCTGAATTCCATGGAATTAAAAGTTCAACCCATAATCCTTGGAGACAGAGAGAGACAGAAGTTATGTAAAGACTGGATAGAGATGGACGTAATAGAGCCCACTAGTCCCACATTCAATAAGAGGGCAGCATGGGCATGAATCCACTCCAGCAGCTCCATCGACTCTGTTTCCAGTTCACAATCGATACATTTCACTTCCTACTTTTCACTCACCTGACACCCAAACCAACGGTGTGTCCTGGTTGGCTCTTTGGCTGCACACTTTTATTTCCAATTATGGAGCTTAGTTCAAAATTTGCCAGTGCTGCTGGCCTCTACTAGCTTCATTTGACTAAAGCCACATGCTGTTGTGAAGTTACAGTCCCTCATTAAACATTTATATACAATCTATGGTTTTGTGACACACTGTGGGAGATTCTAGTGAAAGAAACCACATTTCCATGGAGACGAGCAGGAGCAGACCCTGTTCCAGGCCAAGTAAGAGTCAGGTTTGTGGAGATGCAGATTTGTTATATGTTAGTGTTTATAGAGTATTAAGCATTGTTAATCCACAGTCAAAACTCAGGGCAGTGTCACTCATTTGACCATAGAGGGAAGTGTGTGAATAATACAAGTTTGTACCTTCTTTATTTTGATCATCAACATGGAATTATGAGTGTACCATCACTGTTTTGTTCCTCTGACATCACTTCCTGTTTCCACAGCTCCAGTGTCTCCAGTGGAGCTGAGTGTGTCCTCTGTGTCCAACAGCTCAGAGTCGTGTAACTTCACTGTGAGCTGCACAACTGAACTCTACAACATCAGCCGCTCTTTCACCTGTGACACACACAACTGTGAGGAGCCCCGCCCACAAACACCTGGACACGCCCCCTCTGAACGCACCCCATCTCTGCACATTTACCTGTCTGACCAGTCAATCATCTGTAACCATAGCAACCACATCAGCTGGACCAATGGTACTACAGACATCCCTCCAGAGTGCACCATCAGAAGGACAGGTAGGGCCTATGCAATGGAATGTTTCATTTTGATTTTTCTAGTCATTTTTATGACCACTATCACCACTGAATACTGTCATACAGGGTTGTGCAAAAATACTGAAATATCAATATATCGTATTGTTTAATGTGATGATACAGTATCGATATCGTGGGCTGCTGAATCAATATTGCCAAGAGTATTTTTTTGGTATATTTTCCAAAATTATTTTGTTACAGTTTTGTTGCTTGTTTAGAGGAAGGAAACTCGTTTATGTGACACATTTGACACATTCACTGTTTTGGGGGTTAAAATGTGTGTTTTATGTTCACTTTGCACATCATTTAGCCTTCATTTTTTATTGAACAATATCAAATCAATTTGAAATATATCGAATCGAAAGTGCATTGTATCGAGATATGTATCGTATCATGGCCTATGTATCGAATTGGCAAATTTTTAATGGCACCCAGCCCTTTTGCCATAGAGGAGCAAACACAATCACAAAAGTGATTAGGTAAAGAGTAGGTTTTGGCTTTGTGGAGCATTCTATCATGTTATAATATCAAAAACAAACTGTACACAGCAACTTCACAAACTTGTTGCATTGTGCAGTAGTTTCATGAGTGATGCACGCTGATTGTAAAAAGAAGGAGTAGTGACTTGGAGAGCAAAGGCAGAGGATCTCAGAGTGCCAGCAATGAAACACAGAGATGTAGACAGACTAATAATAAAGGATTACTCAAACATGTGTGAATGAAATAAAAGACAACTCCAGCTCGCAAGAGTCAGTTCTGCATAATATAGAACCTTTAAGTTGTGTTAGATCTATTCTGCAGTTTACAATCAACAATATGTAAAACAAAGATTTATATATGTAAATATAACTTGATCTAATACCATAACTGCTACAGCACAGTGGTTTAACTTAGCCCTGCTTTGTCCAAAAGTGTCCTCTTGTGGCTTTCTTTCATTCAAAGACACATGTTTATCATGTGTTTTATGTGTTTATTGTATGTCTATAGATAGACAGACATATTTAAATAGATGTCTGTGTTTATAGATCAGAAAGTGAGAGTCTGTTTTAGCTCCTCAGACACAGAAAAGTGCTGGTAGATCTGAGAACTAATGCACAAAAACTTTCTATGGTGTTACTGGTTTTATTTTTCATGGGATTTCTTCAATGGACTAACTCTGGAGGAAGATTGATGAATGGTGTGTTTATTTATTTGGGACATTTGAGCATACATGACACATGCTGTTAACATGCTGGACTGATCACATGGGCTGATTTTCATCTGTTGTACCACATATGCTCTTGCCCAAGGACACAACAACAGTTTCCACTAGAGCCCCTGCTGCCCATTGTTATTGGTATTCTCAGCGGCAGTCTCCCATTGCTCTGGTGTTAACTTCATAACCCCATCAAAATTTCAGTTTTGATTGTAATTTTAAATTTGAAAAGCAAGTAAGATCTGTTCTTAAATCAAGTTTGTATCAGTAAAGGGTTTTAAGCAAAATCAAATCGTACATTCCATGTCTGCACTTTGAAAAGGCCATTCATGCATTTGTGACCTCACGACTTGATTACTGTGTCTGCTGCATGGACCAGATCCAGCTCAGCCGCTTACAGGGTTTTAACTGGAAAAGAAGCAGAGTGACCACATCACTCCTATTCTTAAATCCCTGCACTGGCTCCCAGTACATTTTAGAATCAATTTTAAAGTTGTAATGATTGTTTTTAAGAGTTTTAATGGCATGGCACCTTCCAGTTTATTTGAACTCCTTCAGCCTCATGTCCCATCCAGAGGTCTGAGCTCTGCAGTCCAGAACGTCCTGTTATCCTCAGGACCAGACTGAGGACCAGAGGAGATGGGACCTTTTCTGTGTTCGGTCCAGGATTCTGGAACACTTTGCCTTTGCACATTAGAACTGCAGTCACTGGAGCACTTTAAATCCTTGCTCAAAACTTACCTTTTCTCCTTGGCATTTGCTCAGAGTTAGGAAGAGACACCTTGGCACCTTGCTGTTATGATTATTTTTGTATTATTATAATTCTGCTTGATTTGCTAATCTGTTTTATTTCACTGTAAATGTTGTTCAGCACTTTGGTAAACTTTGGCTGTTTTAAAAGTGCTTTAAAAGTAAATCCTCTCTAGACTCATTATAAACAAGTCTGCCCCCAGAACATGTTCATTACAGCTGCATGCGTTAGTGTGGAAAAAGCTGACCCATGTAGTCTTTTGGTTTTTCTATAGTCATTCCCTTTGCTGTCAGAAGATGGCGCCCTAACACCACTAATATATGGGAGCACATCTGTGGAAACAAGATGTGTAATGTCTGAAGAAAGCTATTATTTAAATTCTAAAACATGAGCTGACAAAGCAAAACTGCTCATATAAGACATAACATTTGTCTTTGTATGTAACTTCTTTTGCCAAATAAAGCATTTTTTCATTATGGATGTATTTGAACTGAAAAACGTGTTTTCTGTGAGCAGACTTGCATCTCCCCAAACCTGGCACGTATTTGGATATAATATTCCACAGTCAGTGTTGGGAAGGTTACTTTTAAAATGTAATCCCCTACAGATTACAGATTACAGACCCCAAAATGTAGTTTGTAACGTAATCCATTAAATTACTTAAAGTGAGTAACGTAATCTGATTACTTTGGATTACTTGATATTGTCATGTTTTTTAAACGACATGAATGTAGCAACCACATCCTGAAAATTCTTGTTTGTTGTCTTCAAATTGTCTGAGCCCAAGTCTCCATGAATAAACAACTGTTTGCTGTAGAGAAACAAAGACCATGAGATCTTAATATAAGAGGTTTTGTCTGTTAAAAGACAGAAACAAGATCAAGCTTTTCCTTCACCAGATTAAAAAAATATTATTGATAGAGAAATTATTTTTTTTATATGACATCACCTTAAATTATGTCAACCTACTGTTAGGTGTCATGTTGTTTAGACCTGGTTTAGTCCTGATTTTAGACCTGGTTTACTCCTGATTTTAGACCTGGTTTAGACCAGGTCTAGACCAGGTCTTTAATTCTGGTTTAGTCGTGGTTTAGTCCTAGTTTAAACCTGATTCAGTCCTGCTTTAGTCCTGGTTTAGTCCTGGTGTTAGTTCTGGTTTAGAGGCGCACAGGAGGAAGTGAGGTTTACGCGAGAAAACACAGTCCTCACGCGGCGCACGAGACGGCGGTGTCCGCGCTGTAACTACGGAAGGAGACGTGGTCCGCGGGTTCTCAGGTTGATGACGATGATGAAGTGGTGTGTGTTGTGTGTGTTTGTGTGTGTTTGTGTGTGTTTGTGTGCACGTCCCCTCATGTGGCAGGTCACTATAGGACAGTAGTGCAGATATTATGAGTCTATGCAGGTTGTTTTCACCAGTGCGAGTAGCTCCTGTTTCACATTTAAGTTGTAGGCGATTTTATATTTTGTTTTTTTTATATATTTATCTCACATCGGGAGAAGAATTTCCAAGACACAAATGCATTTTTACCAATGCACTGCTGCTTCCACTGTGCGACTGACACCGCCAACTTTAACATGACGTTTACATCGCTCTTACTGTCGCGTTCTGTTTGGGTTTCCAACAATGAGTGGAATTACCGAAATAAAAAATAAATAAATGGGATGTAGCACAAAATGTGAAAACAGGAAAATACCGCCTTGTAATCCACTTATTTCAGCAAAGTAACTGTAATCCAATTACCACTCATTGAAACAGTAACTGTAACGGAATACAGTTACTTATAATTTGTACTCTGATTACGTAACGGCGGTACATGTAATCTGTTACTCCCCAACACTGTCCACAGTATGACATAAAACTCCATGGAGATTGTTCCCAAGTATGGTTTGAACTTTCTTTTTCCATGGAATAATGCAACTGACTTTCCAACTCCAGAAAGTTACATCCTATAACTTTATATTCAAATGGTGCTTTTTCTAAATGTTGTTCATATTTTTCTGTCCATCTCTCTAATAAAGCCTGATGTTTATTTGTCCCTGCAGGTTTCAGGACTTCACAGCTCTTTGTCCCGTCAGGCCATGACCTTCTGCTGGACGTCCCCGAGGAGATGATCCTGAAACACACAGATCTGTTCGAGTGGAAATGTGACGGCAGCAGCATTTTAAGAGTTTTTGCACACGCCATTTCTATTGAACAAAACTACGAAAAGCGAGTTGAGTTTTTCCAGAGTAACTTGTCTCTGGTTTTGAAAAATGTCCGACTCAATGACAGTGGAATCTACACTGCCGAACACAACAGAGGAATATTAGCTCAGTTTGTCGTCACGGTCCAAGGTGAGTACAAATCAAATACTGAACACAACAGAACTGATACTTTGCAGCTGATGTTAACATTCTGGGGGTGATGCTAACTGTAGGCACTGCTCTGTCTGAAGTTGTTACTCAAATTAGGCTTCAATCTGAGTTTTATTTGAACACAATTGAGCCATAAAGAGCTGACTTGGTTGGAACTACAACAAGTGAGCAACAAGTCTCACACATAAAATTAGACTCAACTCAAACTCCTAAACAGGATCATGAAAGCTCCAACTAATCACAAGCTCCTGAAAATGAGTTGTTTCAATCATTTTGTATTTTTTCTTGTATCAATCTTGAAATTATTTTGTTTATGTTTGTGAATGTGTGCATTGTGTCACCGTGCAAACTAAGATTCATTCAGTAGAGATACAAACTTTTTGTCTGGGTCCATAGTCCCCTGCTGCAGTGAGACATAGATGTGAGAGCCGTCTGCAGAGTTGTGGTAAGACACTATTGCTGTGTATTAACGGCTCATCAGATGATTTGTTAAAAAGGTAAAAATGGTATAAAAGTCTTGGTTTTCTTGAAAGAAAATCATAAGTAGACAAATTATCTGGTGTTGGAGGAGGTAAAATGATTAAAAAGAAAAGTAAAGAGGAGCAAAGACAGCATCTGCACTTTTAGGACCATGAACGCTCAGGCTGATCACAGGCTCCTGAAAATGTGCTCTTTAGTATTTTTTCTTGAGTTTTCAGACAATCTTAAAACTTCTTTTGGTTAAGTTTTGCTTTATGTCATCACAGTAACTCATGCAGTGCACCCCAGCAAAATGTCACTGCAAAGTAGCAACACTTCTTATTAGGGACCCATAGTTTAAAAGTCACAAACCTTCGTGACCCAAGACAATAGACATTATTCTTAAATCACAAAATGAAGGTGGATATGACCTTGCTTCCCTGACATCCACTGGCCTTAGCTGATTTATCACCCTTTTTTCGACAACCAAGCAAGCAGCATTTCTCAACTTTGGCTGCAGAAATACTCGTTCATGGCAGATAGGATTCCCTGACTCACTAGTAGGATGTAACAATAACTGAAATATTGTAATATCGTATTGTCAGAAGGTTCACAATAATACTGTGGGGCATCACAGTAGATTAAATTACAAACTTCTTTCCTTAAATGCATAGTTTTATAGTAACAATATCCCATGATTCATTTCAGCGCACACAACATGAAGAAATATGTTTTTTACTTAAATTCTTGAGATTATGAAAGTAATAATTCACACCAAAATCTTGTCAGGGTAATTTAAAAGCAACATGCAGATTGTGACAAAGTGACCCCAAAAATAATCTCTTGAGACCCAGTCTTTGGGAAACAATGCTGTAGAACACCCCCAGAGTGATGTCACTGCAAAGTATCAATAGATAATAAGTTGGTGGTTTATTGTTGTGTTGTGAATTTTCAGATCCTGAAGTCAAGAATGCAACAAAAACACAAAACTGTCGACAAATCTGCACTGAAGACAAAGGTGGGACACAGAAGCAGCTTTTTCAGTTTTAGTTTATTTTCTTCAGTTAATTATCATGATCATTAATCATGTTACAATGATTCACGATGAACACAAAAATAACACTTTACACTTTTCTATGACACTATTCTACAGACCGAAGCAGTTTAGGCTTCTGAAGGTGGTTTGACACTTTTTTTTTGCCAAACCCTCTTAACAGATAGAATACAAAATGGCAGAAAATCTATTTACAGACAAAAACAAAACGAGCAATTTTCAAGTGTCTTGAGCAACCTCTAAATATTCATTAATTTGCATAAAATTTGGACCCAAATATTTTGGCCAGCTATGGAACTAAATGCTAGCCTGATTCATCAGCCGGTTTCACTCATGGAAACTGTCTGACCTCGCAGCATTAGGATTTGTTCACTCGATGACAGGCGAATTAAGTTAACCAATCCCTGCTATTCGGTGGTGACGTATGTAATGCACCACTAAAGGGGCTAACTGGTATATTAAGCTTTTCCCAAATCCCGTAGGAAGAAGGACAATAACGTCTTTCCCCTTGATAAAATTCACCAAACATTCTCTTTGTTCCGGCTTTAAATCCTCGATCTCGGGAATCGTTGAAAACACTGAATATATGACTCTTTGCTGATTGGCTGGTGCCCAAACTTGCACTTCCGGGGTTTTTGAAAACCGTCTAGTGTATTTTGATTCCTGACCTAGTCGCTGGAGAGAAATTAAATTATCTCTATTATCTGATGTCATGCACACAGATTTCATTAAAAGGTGTACATGGGTGTGTGTGTTTTGTCCCAGGTCCAGAGGAGGTGCTGGGGTGGAGTGTGTGCATGATGAAGACTCTGGTGTATTGTGTGGGACTGCTGCTCATGCTGTCAGCTCTCATCACTGTACATGTGCTGGAACACAGGACCAAACAGGACTGAGCTCGACTGGAAATAAAGGCCATGTGGCAGGTTTTGTGTTTTTATCATTATTTACAGGTAGAAAGTAGTAATAATAGTCATGTTATGTAACTTTTGGGGGTACTTGTAGTTTTTTATTTTTTAACCTGTTCTTCTACTTGTGATTGAGTATTACTCCAACCATGGAATTGTAATAAGTGACATAAATCTTACAAGTACAGATCTGTTTTTCTTAGACTGTAGAAAGAAGTGAGTGAGTGTACAGGACTGAGCTTTTGAGTTTTTAGATTTTTCATTTTTTATAACAATTTTGACAAACAGATTGATAGCGTTGTGAGATCAATTTTAATTTTTTTTATTGAATGTAAAGCCTTTTTTAAATTGCACAGACCATGAAAAGACTCTTCACACATATCAGCTCCAGAATAGACTAGTGTAACGCCCTTCAAAAATGACAAAAAGCTTTTTCTTGGCTAAAAATGACACACTGTGGGTTTAAGAAAAGTTACAGTAAATACATTTTTACTTTTACATTAGTACATTTGAGAGCAGGCATCTGTACTTTCACATCAACTACATTTTTAATCTGGACTGCAAAGTACTATATAAAAATTACAAGAAAACTTCAGCGCTGAAATCAGTGCAGTGGTTTCTACGCAATTGGTGCTATTTTCTCACAATATCTTTTTTTTTTTTACATTTAAAAAAATTATTTGAATTTTCACAAGATGCATTTAGTTCAATATTTGCTTGCTCCTGTATCTATGCATAGTAACAGAATTCTACAAGTGTAAATGTACAAATTCCAGACGTAAGAATAAACATGATCTTATATTTTTATGAAATGAAAAAACAAAAATACTTTCCTGTATTGAGCCTCATGTTTTACCATTTCTATCACTTTGTCACATATTTTTTGTATGAAATTATAAATAAAGTTTGATTGATTGATAGAAAATTTAGCAATCCACTCAATAGCAACATAAAGCTTGTGTCATTTATAGACTTAAACGTGCATTGTGTAACTTTTCTGGTTTACATTTACATTCTTTGTCTTTAGAGATGTTATCACATTACTTGGTATGGGATTGAATTAAAAGTCTATTCAGCCTTTGATTGTTCAGAGGTGATTTGATAGTTCAGAAATGCCTTTAAGAACAATCCGTGTATCATTCATTTATTTGTTTTTCAATATAAAACCAAAAATAAGAAAATGAAAAAACAACAGTTTTCTTAATTATTTGTCTCCAAAACCAAAATGAAAAAAAAGATAACGATTAGTTTTTTCAGTTTTCGATTTTGTGTTTAAAGGTTGTATAGAGGAATTTCCAAGGAACGAGAAATCCAGCGACTGTTTGTCCTTTTTCAAATGTTGCGCATGCGTGAAACCACCCCCCTCCCCTACAGCTCCTACGTAGAAACACCTCCTCCCTCCTCCTCCTTACGCCAGAAACAGGTTTGTTTACAGCCGGTGCTGCTGCACATGACTTGTAAACAACTAACTACAGTGTTGGTTAGGCAAGACGGAGAAGTGAGGAGGGGGGGGAGGGGGGTGTGCGGACATTTCGTGCGCAGACGAGAAGTGAGGAGCAGGGAGAAGAGCGGAGCAGGGAGAGAGGAGAGAGGAGAGGAGAGGAGAGGAGAGAGGAGAGGAGAGAGGGGAGCGGTGCGCGGAGATTCCGTGCCCGGAGAAGTGAGGAGCAGCGGGAAGAGTGGATCGGGCAGCGGGGACAGGAGCAGGAAAGGGGAGCAGAGAAGGTGGCGCGGAGATTCCGTGTGAATGAACTAGCTACAACACGCAGCAGCAAGCGGACTCTTTCTTTGCCTGGAAAATTACGTTTTCAGACATAGGATATCGCTTTCATGTCCTGAAAAACGTTTGACTAGCTCTTGGAAATAAAGTACGTTTTCATAATAAGCAGAAGTTTCCTGTCCAGGAGTAATTTGTGGACCAGTGCGTCAGTCTTTAGACCCTTCGTCTGCTTCAGTCGCACCATCGCTGGAATGAATCTTCAAGAATCACCTTAGTTTGGCTTCGCTGCTTTTCCCCTTGTCTTCTTCTTTCAGCGACCTCAAAAACGGACTTTCTTTTGCGGCGAACTGCTCCTGGATTCTTGTCGCCATTGCAACAAACTTTGTGCGAACTGCGAGGAAGATATAGGTCAAAAAAGCCGCGAAGAACTGTTGCATTGGTGGAGTAAACAGCGTCTGTGCGTCTTGCGTCTGTGGACTGCGTGACAGGCGTACGTAAACCACGTACCGGTGGTGCGCAGGCAAGTCAGTTACGCTAGAAACGTAGGGAGTTTGATTGACAGCCTGTCAGCTAACAGATAACGAGGCAGTGTCGTTATCTATTGGCAAATGTTTAGCCCCCACAAGTCCAGAGTTGATGAATTTTTATTCTCTTTTTTTTGGTCATCATAATTACAAGGCTACTGCACCTCTATAATCTATCATTGACAACTTGAAACAAAAAAAAATCCTCCATACAACCTTTAAATGAATAATGAAAAAAACGGATAACGGTCGTTTCCCGTTTCTGTGACCTAAACTGCGATGTCGGACATTTGCACAGCATACGGACTAAACCAGGACTAAAACAGCACTAAACCAGGACTAAAACAGGATTAAACCAGGACTAAACCGTTTTCAGAACTGGTCTGGTCCCAGTCTCAATCCTGGTCTCAGTCCTGGTCTGGTCCCAGTCTCAATCCTGGTCTCAGTCCCGGTCTGGTCCCGGTTTTGGTCCCGGTCTGGTCCCGGTCTCAGTCCTGGTCTCAGTCCTGGTCCTGTTCCCAGTCTCAGTCCTGGTCTCAGTCCTGGTCCTGTTCCCAGTCTCAGTCCTGGTCTCAGTTCTGGTCTGGTCCCAGCCTCAATCCCGATCTCAGTCCTGGTCCCGGTCTAAGTACTCATTTCAGTCCTGGTCTGGTTCTGGTCTGGTCCCAGACCTGTTTTAGCCCTGGTTTAGTCCTGGTTTAGTCCGCATGTGGTGCAAAAATTCGGCATCTCAGTTTAAACGTTATCTGTTTTTTTCCATTATTCATTTAAACACAAAATCAAAAAACTGAAAAAAAACAAAAAAAAAACGAATCATTAACAGTTTTTTTTTCATTCAGGTTTTGGAGACAAATAATGATAATAATACTTTTTTTTTTGTTTTCTTATTTTTGATTTTATATTCAAAAATGAATGAGTGAATGGATTAAGAACATGCGTGCTTGTGTAAATGGACCCGCCTCTCCATAGAACTGATACTGTACTTTGACCTGCTTGCCTCCATGGAGACAGATAAGTTTAATGCTTCACTGTGAAACATTCTAGTTAAGTTCATCTACAGGAGACCAGCCTGTAGCGTACCCTCCCCAAGAAAAGTTACGCAGTGCACCTTTTATGGAACGTGTTATTCATAGTGTTAAACTCATTTTACTCAAGAAAGCCGTTACTGACCTCAAAGTGGAAATATGTTCATGCATAACACCTTTCTGTGAGTTCCAGTGCATACGATACCACACACAGTATTTCGTACTCTTACCTGTTGGCTGTGACAGTGTGGTTAACCACGCTGCATTTCAAACTTTTGTTTTGAACTTCCTGCTTTTTGAGAATACATTTGTGCGTCTAATCACTTGTATTTGAGTGTAAGGGAGAAGCGTGTGGTCATTTGTGCTACACCATGAGCCTGTTTCTGCTGATAATCCTGAGTGTCCTGCAGACGGGGAGCTCTCAAGGTAAGGTCACACACATGGATCACAGTGGACTGGAGTTTGCTGTGTAACTTTCAGATTGCAGATTTGTTGTGATCTGGTTTATATCTCTGTAATTACTGGGCCTATCCACATGAAATGAAAACTGGCACAATGTTTAATGGCATTTGAAGAATAAATATATTTAAGGTGAGACACTGCAGGTGAAAATGCAAAAAAAATCTAAATTAGAGATATCAATTTGAGACTTTTTTTTTTAAGTTTACATTTTTTGCTATATAAATGAGGAATTTTAGGTGTAAAAATGACCAAAATTGCACACGTTCTGGATAAGTAGCCAGTGGAGATTGGCCAGAGCGGAAATAATATGGCAGAACTTGAATTTGTCTGCAGTTTATTGGACGAACAAAGACAAAAGAAGAGAGATTTACTATAATCCAGCCTTGATGATGCAAAAACATGGATGATCATTTCTAGATCACAACAACATGTCAAACGAACAGTGAATAAAATCAAATATAATGCATCAAATTTTCATCATGCAAGAAATCATCTAACGACAAACTCTGCAATTATGTATTTAAATTTAGTGATTTTGCCGCACCTAAATTATTGCAGTACTAGTTGGACTCTGACAAGCAAAACTCTTCTTAAATGAGCTGAAACTCTAACTTATAAAAAAGCTCTTAAGGCCCACAAATTATCACTACTGCAGGATACTTGACAAATACTAATTTCTTAATTGGGACAACACAATCAAATATGCAGATTTCATTTTGGTATACAAAGTTTTTAATAATCTTGCTCCACTTCCTCTGAAGGAGTTTGTGAAAAGAAACTGAAATAGCACAACAAGAGCAGCTCTAGAGGCGACTAAATATCGTACAGTGAGTTGTATTTTGTGAAAATATCGTACCGAGAGATTTGGATATTGTTACATCCCTAATCGTGAGCCTCCCCACCATATCGTGAACTTTCCCACGATATTGCAGTAGATATCATACCGGTTCATACAGTGATGATATCGTATCGTGAGACTTGGATATTGTTACATTCCTGTCATATATGTTTGTTTTGTTTGTGTGCTTCATCTTCATCAAAAAACTTATAACTCTGTGGTGACTGTAATATGAATGATGAAATTGTTCATATTAAATGTTTAGTGTATTTTTCAAATAAGTGATGGTGATATGTTGTTGTTTTTGCAGGCAAACATCTGTTCGTGCAGACAGGAAGTCAAGTCACACTGGATATTCCTTATGCTCCAGAAGATGACGAGTTTTTGAGCTGGACATTTAATGATGTTGTTTTAGTTAACAGTGATAGATATTCCTCTAAAGCTGAGTGTAGGAAGTGTGTGTTTCATCGACAGAACGGCTCTCTGACTCTACAGAACCTACAGAAGGAAGATGGTGGACTTTATACAGCCAGTGTAGACAAAAAGTCAGAAGATCACATTTCACTAATTCATTATAAATTCCTCGTAAAAGTCCTTGGTAAGTGTGTCATACATACATATTCGCTCAGTGTGATTGTTAATTGTTGCATGTATTTCCAGATTCTGTGGTCAAAGATTTAACAACAGATTTAACAACAACAACATATGTTCAACAAGTTTCTGCAGAAGTACCAGGTAAGAGCAGCCAGCATTAGTGCCCCACTGCATGTTGAGATTCAGTGAAATATGTGCAGTTTGGAACATTCCAGCACAGTACAGATTCCACAGTGTAGCATTTTCCTTCTCTAATTAGTGACAAATATATTGGTCCAACAACTCGAGGTTAAAGTATTCAGTATTGTTGTTACCTCCTCAAAAACAGTCCTGGGTGTGTTTTGTTTCATTTACATGTTTGAATAACTCTTTATCATGAGTCTGTCTACATCTCTAAAACTCCAAATGCTCTGTTTCAACTTGTGATGTCATGAAGAGGACACAGGAACACTGGCACCCCCCTGTGGCACATGGTATTTACAGCAGTCTACCATCTACACACCACCCCGGCCCTGCTTAGCTTCTGAGCTTCTAACACAGACTTTCTGAACGCATACAGTACTTTCCAAACTATAAGTTGCACAATGCATCATGAAGAAGAAAAAAAAAAAACATATATAAGTCACACTTTTTGGTGGAAATTTATTTTATAAAATCAGAGACCAGGAATCGACATTTCCTGTTGAAAGTCAAGTTGTAGTAAAAACAATAGAAGAGAGAACAACAGACTGTTAACGTCACATATGAACAGTTCTTCAGATAAACTATAACATAAACAACAGAACAGAACAAGTTTAACAAACTCTCCATCTCACTCCAAATCACTAAATCCATTCAATTCTTCATCCTCCGTGTCACTTCTGAGCAACTCCACGACCTCCGGAGGTAAACAGAGCGACACTTCCTCTTCTGTGTCGCTGTCGTCAGACTCAGCATCAGTTCCAGTTAGAATTATTCTGGTCTTTCTGAATCCCAACTTCATGGTTTCAGTGTCACTGAAGCCCAGGCTTTGTTCATCCATCCAGTGACTTCAGGAAAGTTTCCTGCTTCCTGCATCCTCCCGGTGTCACAAGTTTCTCACTCATTCCAAACTTTCTTTCTACTGCTCGATTACCATTTTTAGCTGAATATTTAGCTACTTGCAGCTTGTAATCTGCAAAATATGATTTTCTTTTTAGGGGCATTTGTGTTCAGTCTTCTCAATTGTCTGAATAAGTTTTAAATTTAGAATTTTCAGTGCTGCAGAGGTAATGGTGTAATCGACTGCCATGATACAGACAGGACAGAGGCTCTCGTGGCTGTCAGTGTCAAAATTTTAATAAATAAGACTTATACAGCAGAGTATAAGTCACAGGACCCGAAACCATGAAAAAAGTGCGACTTATAGTCCGAAAAATACAGTACTTCATATGTGTGGATATTGTACTGATGTTTGCCTCCAATATTCAGTTTCCTTCCACTTTCAATAACTGCTGGGCAACTTGAATTATTTCTACAGCAAACAGGTCACCACCTGATAAACAAATGCCAATTTAGAAGCGCTATTTGAAATCAATCGTTTACAAGTCATTCACACAACCTGTGCCACCAATAAATTGACTTTTTAGTTTAATCCCCACTCTATTTTAGTTTCTACCCCAACCGAACGTTTTGTTTTTTGTTTTTTTTTCTGCCGCCTTGAACATTTGTAGAGTTTTGTTGTTGTTGTTGTTGTTGTTGTTACTTTTAAGCACAACCCCAAGCGGATACGGCTATTTTGAATTGATCCTGTTGCGCAACAAAACACGAATATTTAATTGTCCATCATGATGAATTATAATGATATTGACTTTGATTTGTTTGTTAAAGGTGCACTATGTTTTTTTTAGCTTGAGTTTATTATTATTATTGATGGAAATAATTACCAATTTTTATTTTATTTTTTATACTTCATTAATTATGTATATTGCTATGAATTATGGCATTGATTAATATCTTTATTTACAAGCAGTAATTATTTATTACATCAGGTAAAGTTAATTTATTTCTGTGCAATTTTTTTTTTTTTTACTGACCCTGTTTTAGGTCTTTTTTTTTTCTTTTCCATTGGATCACTCTACTGCAATACTACCACCCAAAACTGGTTGACGAGCTCCCGATTCCCCGCATAAACCACGGTAGGACACACAATCCCCTTTTTTAACTCTGCACCTCTTCTTTGGATTACTATAACTCAAAATTAACTTTCATATTACAATAACTCAGATGGACCATAACACCCTCTATACCCGCTTATGAACTGGACTCTGAACTTTGAAAGACACTTACTGTTTGTGACATTTCATTGTGTTGTTTATTTATTTATTCATTTGGTTTATTTAACAGGGACAGTGTACATTAATCAACATTTCTGTAACAGAATTAGCCAGACAGGCTATTTTTCATCTGTAGTCCCTGGACAGATGGTAAACATGGTCACCCTAAAAACACAACAATAAGAATTATACAAGAAAGTGCAACTGTGCATAACAGTTCAATTAAAAGGCAGTGAGAAAACAGACACTAACAACCATAACCACAATGTACACAATGAGAAATAACACACACACTAGAGCACACAGACCGGACACACACGCATGGGTAGGGAGGAGGGCAAACTAATGATCACAGGTTTGATGAGTTATTAGCCAGTTCTTCACATGCTTTTTGAATAGACTGTATGATGTTAGGTCTCTAATGCTGCTGGGGACAGAGTTCCACTCTTGAGAGGCTGTGATAGAAAAGGCTGAATGCACTTTTCCTCAGGGGAACCATGCAGTCTCCACGGGCCGCCCCTCGAGTCAGTCGTGTGGTGGTTCTGATACTGATGAACTGAGAGAGTGGAGGAGGTGATTTTGTAAATGAGACAGATGAGGTTATCCCAGCTTAACAGGTTGTGCTTTTGTAAAATATTGCAGTGGTGGTATCTCATGGGCTTTTTGTCCAATATTTTTATTGTGTGTTTGTATAGTGATTCTGTGGGTTTCAGGGTGGTTTTGTTTGCCTGAGGCCAAGTTGTTAAACAGTTAGTGATGTGTGATAGGACCATTGAGTGCATGAACATTTTTGCAGCCTGTAGAGAGTTTTATTTTGTTAAACTATATCTACCTATAAGTAATAATATAATATAAACACCATCTATTATTTATACATCTTATATACTCTGAACTCATATCATTAATACACAATTTTGAACTGAATTTCTTGTTCTGTGACTTTTCACACACATTCACTCCTGCCGGTTCTTCTTCTGATCACCCTCTAGGCTGCAGTCAGGTCTTTAAAGTCCCCAGTGCGTTAGATATATATGAAACTGTCTTAAAGAAGAAGGGCGTATTCATTTAAAAATAAAGATATGTCGATGCTCTGACTGTATGTGGTGTGGGCTGTGTTTAGCAGAGTGGTTAACCCCCTTTCACCTGAAGTTAAAGCTAGCTCTTCAAACTTCCTCTTATCGTTCATCTAATGCTTTTGAGACTAAATATCCGTTGTTCAAGTGCAGTTTGAAAAGTAAGCACAGAGTCCAGATCAGAAGTGAAAGTGACTAGCGCTCATTACAGCTGAAGTCTGTCTAGAGAAATGGCAACGTCTCTGGGTTTAGTTGTGGGACTGCTGCTGTGGACAAGTTCTGACGGTAGGATTTGATCATTTTATTACAGTTTGCGTTCTATTTTCATATTATTTAATCACGTTTCCATACAGGATTAGAATTGTAATTATCAAGTTCTCTCTGCGTTTTGAGGTATTGCAGTTTAAAGTTCTGACAATCAAATGAGGAAGTTTGTTTGTTTGTTTGTTGTTGCATATTAAATATCTTTAAAAATGTACCAAACCCTACAAAATGTTGATGAAGTTATAGAATGTATTTAGAAACAAGATGATAAGAATATGACCATGTAACTTATAAGTCATATATATGTTCTATGTACAAATCTACAGTCTTTATAAAGTGTAAACATGTAACATTTAAAATACTGCAAAAAAAATCACCAACAAACCATCACCAGCAAAGGGAGCACCTCATCATCCTCCAAATACAAACTGAATGTGGGGGGTCAATTAGTTCTGATTATTGGTTCATGTGACCAATATTCTTTTGATTAATCAGTGAGTTGTTTAGTTCGCAAAAGGCCTGTAATAAGAGATTTTTACCTCATTTGACCAACTGAAGGTGAAGAGATGCAGATTGAGAGCACTTTCAAAAAGCAAGTCTAGATTATCCAAATGGGCCAGTGGCACGGTGCCCAGGGGCCCCAAACATTCACAACCAGTGGGGGGCAACATATGATACAAACTAAATTTGTATTTTATTCACTTGAAAACGTTAAATGGCCATTCATAACTTATAATAGTAAGTTCATAATTTCATAATAACAATATAATAATGATTGTTACGACCCCCTTCCAAAAAATGGGTCCCAACATATTTAACAAGGACACGGAAACCAAGTTAGAGATGTTTTTGTTTTTTTTGTTTTTTCTGACTTTGGGTCCGGTCAAGTGGTAACGGAGGGAAACAGGGGCAGATTTTTGACATTCAAATGTCTCTTATTCAGAAACTAGAGGGACTATTGAAATAAGTAAAGTATCAGAATGTAGGAAAGAGTTACACTCCAACAGGGTCAAGTTAAACCTGTGATATTCTTTCAAGTTGTTGACAAAAAATTTAAAATCTCATGTCGGTAACGGAGGGAATGAAATATGCAGCACTTTTTGGGCAATAAATCCAAACAGTGATAACTCTTGGTTCTCACTTACATATCCTTAACAAACTGGTTTGAATATTTGCTTCATATAGTTTTCTACCATATGGTACAAGATTAGGTTGAAAAACCTCTTACTTTTTGAGTCATGAGATTTTTTATTAAGAAAGTTCATCATGGTAACGGAGGGAAAAGTAACAGAGGGAAAATTGTGCAAACAAGTAGAAGGTGCAGGATTTTACATCATTTGTCAACTTTTCTCTTCCAAATACTTTAATATTACTTCAAAATGAAAGGAAACTATTTCTATAAAATATGTCAGTCCTTCCAAGTAAATTTTTATCATTTTAAATACTTTTTTTTTTTTTTTAAATCATGTCCCCTTCATCAACAGTTCAAAGATGGAATAACACAAGATATGATGAAATACATCCATTTATTTACATGATTTGCAGGTCTTTGAAATTTGGGAAATAATTTTTGTTCCATGTTTCATACATGGTCTGTTTAAAACATATGGAACTTTAGAACCAAAAATGGTACAGAAAAAAGGTCAACAGTTTCATAAACTAGAGTACATATGTATCTGTTCAATACATTTTTATATCAGATGCATTAACTTGAATTTTTGGCCTTGCTGTTTACTTCTGCTTGACTGGGATCCTTTGTAGATGTTTTGGAACCAAAAAAGAAACCCTTAACCTGTGCCCAAAAAGAACTAAGAAAAAGTAACAATAGAAAGGTGGACCTGATGAGCCGACCAAACAGAACAAAAAGGTGCGACGCCAGGCCAACCCCGTACAAGCAGCACCCGTAACTAAAGACAAAAACTTCAACAAACCTAAACCCGCTCATGCATTTAACAGCTCCAGCCGGAAATGAGGGTAAAAATCAACTACAAAAACATAACTAACTTACAAAAACAAAACTTGGGAAAAAATCTAACAAAAATATAGACAATAAAAAATGGGGGAAACAAAAGGTGCCCAAACATAACAATGATAATACTGAACAAGTCAAGATTACATGACCATTTATTCCCCTTCCCTTCCCCCAGTCTGCAAGTTGAGTCAGTCCACAAGTATGTGCAAATATATCATTTTTTAAAAACAAACTGAATATATGATGCACATTTTGAACTGGAGACATTTGAATATACCTACATGTACATAGTTTGATGCTGTAAATGATTTTGGTCTTACTTGCTGGGCTGATGTAGTTAGTAAATGACATATGAGAAATGCTCTTGCTTATGCAGCACCTTGGCTTAATACGGCTGTGTCAAACATTTCTGTGTCATTTTGTTGTGATTCCTGTTTTGTTTTAGTCATTAAAACTTGCTAGATTGAATCATCCACAGTCCAATGAGGTTCATGTAGTCTTCCGATAATTTCTGTTATTAGGATCAGATTTGCCTGCTCACTAGCGGAACAGAAACGGAAACATTACCATTACTGGGGTCATAACTGAAAAAGTGCAGAGGGAAATGAGAAAACACAATATGAACACACCAGTGAAAGCGTACAGAAAACTCAGGCAACTACTCGTCCACCCAAAAGATAAAATAGAACCGGTATGGTATAGGTGTGGCGGTGAGGTGACCCCCGGCGTCAACAGACCATATAGTATTTGGATCCCGGGATCAGGATCCTATCATGGTATGTTGACCCCCCCTACAGAATATTGACCCCCCCTATGAAAATCTATATCTTATTAATAAAGAACTTGAATTGTGTCACAGTTCTGCCCTTTTGTTTATGTTTTCCCCAGTCCAGCTCCGTTTCCCAGTCTGTTCCGGTCCTCCTTTTGCTGCCTCCCTCCTTTTCCTGCAGCTGACTCTCATTCACTAATCACCCCAGGGTAGTCTACATGTAGGCGAGTTTCAGCTGATGTCATTGTTATTAAAAGCCCGCGTTGCATGCTGGGAAATATTTTGGTCGGAGGCAAGAAACACAATAGCGGTCAAACACAGTGCGTAACCTTGTATATTTATCCCCGATAATAGTAAATTCCTGCTGCTAGAGGTGTGCAAAAATATTGAAATTAGGAGTGTCAAATTATCGCGTTAATTGCGATTAATTAATTACAGTCATATTTAGCGCGTTATGTTTTTTAATCGCGTTAATCTCATTTTTAATCTCTAAATTTACTGTTTCTGTATGCGAGTTGCTTTATTATTAAACCAGTTTTTATGTGTTGTTGGGACAACAACACACACACAAAAAACACATTTATACATTTTTTTTATTTCGGTAATTCCACTCATTGTCGGAAACCCACACAAAATGCGCGCAGTAAGAGCGATGTAAACGTCCAGTAGCCAGTAGAACAGAGGCAGCAGTGCACAGGTAAAACACATTTGTGTCTTGGAAATTATTCTCCTGACATGAAATATAAAAGAAAATAACAAATATAAAATCGCCTACAACTTAAATGTCACTGGTGAAAACAACCTGCATAGGCTCATGATGTCTGCACTACTGTCCTATAGAGACCTGCCACATGAGGGGACACACACACACACACACACACACACACACACACAAACACACAAACAACACACACAAACACACACAGACACACACAAACACACACCTTCATCATCGTCATTAACCTGAGAACGCGCGGACCACGTTTCCTTCCATAGACACTGCGCGGACACCGACGTGCTCCCGTGCGCCGCGTGTGAACCGTGTTTTCTCGCTACGCTGCGTAAACCGCGCTTCCTCCTGTGCCTCTAAACCAGAACTAACACCAAGACTAAAACCAGGACTAAACCAGGACTAAACCAGAACTAAAACCAGAACTAAAACCAGGACTAAACCAGGTCTGAACCACAACTAAAACCAGAACTAAACTAGGACTAAAGTAGGACTAAAGCAGGTCTAAACCAGGTCTAAACCAGGACTAAACCAGGACTAAAACAAGGACTAAAACCAGTGATCTCATATAGAAAGCATTTCTCTATCAATGATATTTTTAATATGGTTAAGGAAAGACTGGACTTTTTATTGTCTTTAAGTCGACAAAAGTTATTATGTTCAGATTTCCTCGTCTTTGCTACTTTACAACAAACAGTTTCTTATTCATGGAGACTTGGGCTCAACAGACAATTTGGAGAGATTTGTTAAACAATAAATGACTTTATAAAGTCACTTTTTTTTGTTCTATATCAGTCTTTTGATCTGCCACAATAATGTAATAATGAATTTAAATGAAAATACCTCAAATTGAAGCTTTTCTCAGCAATTTTTAGGTGAGATTAAAATGAGATTAATTAATTACAGATCATAATAAATTAATCTCTCAATTTTTTTAATCGCATGACAGCACTAATTGAAATATCAATATATCGTATCGTTTAATATGATGATACAGTATCGATATTGTGGGCTGCTGTATCGATATATTTCCAAGAGTATTTTTTGCTATATTTTACAAAATTATTTTGTTTACAGCTACAGTTTTGTTGTTTGGAAACTTGAAAGGAGACTTGTTTATGTGACAGATTTAACATTTTCACTGTTTTGATGAGTAAAATGTGTGTTTCGTATTCATTTGGCACAAGAAGTGGTTTAACAAACCCTTTTAGTACCACATCCAACATTTTGTCATTATTTTTTTGTTGAACTGTATCGTGTCGAATCGATTTGAAATATATCATATCGAACTGAAAGTGCACTGTATCGGGATATGTATCGTATCGTGGCCTATGTATCGAGGTATGTATCGTATCGGCAACTTCTTAATGATACCCAGCTCTACCTGCTGCATTATCGGATGCACAAATAGAAGCACAGGAAGAAGGAAAATGTCTTTTTCGTATTCTGAGTGAAAAGAACCACTAACGATGAATTAAATGTCTTTCAAACATTCCGCAGAACAAACGTAGAAGATCCTAACAAACCGTGGACTCCAACAAGTTCAACAACACATCGAGACTCTTGGAGGTTTTCATCTTTTCTGCTGTGAATGGCCCAGGAGTTTCCACCAAGTCATTGTGGATATCGCCAAAGTGAATATTTGTCCAGGTAGTTGGCGATTCTGACCAGAAATTTGGTTTGGTCCACCTTTTGTCGGGGTTGAAAAGGGTGATTTGTCGTCCATCGATGCTTATGACCAATTTCTGGTCAAATCATCGTGGGTCCTCTGCTGTTAGAGTGGATAAATAACCCGGGATCAATACCCTTTACGTGTTTTCTCACTCCGTCCGTCATGTTGAATTTGTGTTTTTTACCGCCGACCAAAATAATTCCCAGCATGCAACGCGCACTTTTGTCAACAATGAAACTCGCCTATACTCCTCCTGCTCATTCAGTCTTTGCCAGATTGCTGACCAGTGAAGACACACACTCTAGCTCTCTGAAACTCTGATCTGTAGTCGGTTGTTTGCATTTTGTGCGTCCTGCTTTACTCGTTTATAGTACCTGTTTGAGTTTTATCCCAGCAGTATTTTCCCAGTTTTTGGAAGAGATTTTAGTTCACATTAAATAAATCATATATTCCTTTGTAGATCCTTTTTAGTCTGATTTGCCATTTTAAACATTACCTGTCAAAGGACACATTCTGTTATTGAATTAAGCCTTTGTTTGCCTGCATGCTTGTGTTGCATTTGAGTCCAAGTGACCTGCGTGACAAATTCTATAGAAAAACTTTGAATATTAATACTATATCTGCAAAATAAAACATACTGACATATTTTAAAGTGTTTTTTGAAGAACTCAGATGCATTTTTTATGTCGATTATAACTTTTGAATGTTAAAAATGACTTAGTTAGTTAATCAAAGTGATGTATAATGATTTGGAATCTTGTTCAAATAGACAGGGCTGATCAGTTGAGTAGTTAAATAGGGGATATGAGAAGATTTGCTAAAGATCAATAGAGAAGTTAAAGGAGAAGATTTGTTAAATGGTTTCTGTAATCAATAACTTCACTTAAAATTACATGTGGATTATCTGAACATAGCAAACTAAAAACATAACAATGTAATAAAAATACAATATAAAAAGTGACAAGATTGCTCTGTATATGCAGTTTTAACAAAACGTTACATTCACACAAAATACCAAGTCGTTATCCATCAAAACATTTCTTAAAATACCTTAAAAGATTGTGAATATGTAGCAATATATAATAAAAGTTAATTATATGTGTAACGAACGGCCTGTTCGTTACGTAATAATTACACATGCACTTTCATTCACTTTGCACTTTATATATATTTACATTGCACAGTATAGCACGAAGCACTTATAAGATGCGCTAATTTGCACATATTAACATATTAAGAATTGCACACATTTGTATTGTTTTAAAAATATATATTTATTGAAACATTTTCGGGTGTCACGTGGGCCGGTCGGACGGGCACTTCCGGGTTTGGCGGCCGCCGGTCTGCGGAGATACACCGAAAGTTACAATTGGATAGTGTGCAATATATGTGCCGTGTTTTAAATTAGTTGTGTCTTGTGTGTGTTTGCGTGTGTGCCATGTGGGTATTTTAGAGTGTGAGAGTGGTATGTGCGTGCATGTTTGGTATTTGATAGTGCTTTTACTTACCCGTGTCTTCTGTCCAGGTGTCTGGCGAAAAGATTCCCCGGGGAACCAGACACCTTTTAAGAGTTCCGGGCCAACTCATCACGGCGGACATCGGGGGGGGGGAATAGCACTCATTTTTAATTGGGATATTCACGTTGGGTTTTATTAGGAATTAGTTTTAGGGTTTTATTATTTTTGTATTTGGGTTTTATATAGTTTATTTGGCTATGGGTATTTTATTGGAGGATTTTAACTTAGTTTTATACAGCTAATGTTATTTTACACCCCTTGGAGTTTTAATGGTTTTATCCAGTAGTATATAAGGCGCCTAATCAGACCATTCGATGTTTTGCTGCTGGAGAGACCTGCTGCTCCATATCCTCCCTGCACTTTTTGCACCGGCACTTTGGGAATTTTGGAAAAAGAAATTAAAAATTTTGTGGACCACACTAAACCTGCCCCCATCATCTGTTCTCGATTTCTCACTGCAATCCAGCCGCTCTACCCGTCCTGGTCACATATGAGAATAATGATCAGATAAGTAACTAAAATTAAGGGGAGTCAAAATCCTATGGGGGCGGTCAAAATACTATCTCATATCGGCATAAATGTAACATCATATACCCTGCATGTCCTGTAATAAAACACATCGGGGAAACAGGGAGGGCGTTCAGTACATGAAAAAAGGAAAACAGGACAGAATGTGAGAAGGAAACAGCGAAGGCGCAACACAAAACACAACAGGAGCAACTCCAATCGGCCGTTTGTGACGAGTGTAAAAGAGAAAAGCACATTATGGACTGGGACGGAGCAAACCTCACTGGGACAGAGGAAAACAAACATCTTCGCTCGATTAAAGAGGCAATCAAAATACAGAAACGTGTCCACGGGAATACAGACCGGGACGAGCGGGCTTTTTTACTCTCACACACCTGGGATACTGTCCTGAGGAAGTGGGACTGCAGAAAACCTGTTTAAGATGAGCGACACGTCACAGCAACAACATCACATGACCGCTCTGAGGAAGACCGCAGTATGAAAACAAACTCCTGCTCCATTAGTTCTGATAACCATGATTTCATTAGTTGAAGATAATTTTATGTATTTATTCTTGGTGCTGAAGATCCTGATTTTCACTATGTTTTAAAGACTTGAAAAACACGTCTAGTTCATTTTAAACGACTTGCAGTGGTCCAGAGTTATTCTTCCCTTACCTTTTTGCATTTCAGACATTGTAATTGTTCACCCTGAAGACTTTATAAACACTTTTCCACTGTGCTTTTAAACTCCATGCACCTTTACAAGAAATTTGGATAACTTCAGCTCTAGAACTGACAAACAAAGGTAAAGGTAAAAAGGTAGCTGTTAACTTAAAAACTACATCACAGAGTGGAACAGAGCATTCTGAGCTTTAGCGATGTAGACAGACTAACACATCCAGATACTTAAACATGTGTGAATGAAACAAAACACAACATCGGGTCTGTTTTTGAGAAGGAAACAGTATTCTAACATGGCTAAAATGAGTCAATTTTGCATAATATAACTTTTTAATTTTTTCTTTCTTTTTTTTTTCCAGGTGTAAGTAAACAGAAAGTGATTCTTGAGATTAACCAAGATCTACAGCTGGAATTCCCAGAAAGTTATAGAGGGGGCAATACATTAGTCCTGTGGAAATACAACGGTTACAACATCATACGGTCATTTGGAAATAGAACCACCATAAATGCAGATTACAAAGACAGAGTCGACTTTTCTCCACTAAACCTGACTCTGATTGTGAAAAATGTCCAAGTCAACGACAGTGGGATCTACTCGTCTGTGATCTCTTCGAAACAAAGATGAAACACTCTGTGACTTTGAGGTCATAGTTGAAGGTGGGTTCAAACTCATGTCTGTTCATGGGTTTCAGTCAAAAGTTTGGACACACTTTTTCATTTATGCTCTTTTCTATAATTATTTACATGGTAGATTCTCACTGATGGCATCAAAACTATGAGTTAAAACATAATGGAATGTAGTCAACAAAAATAAACTCAAAATAACTCCAAAGTTGTTTTAGATTAAAAAAAAAAAAAAAAAAGCCACTCTTTGCATTGATCACTGTTTTGCACTTTGAATTTCTTAACCATGAGGCACAACTGTAAAGTGAAAACCATTTCAGGAAACTAAATCATGAAGCTCATTAAGAGAAGGTCAAGGGTTTGCAGCGCTGTCAACAAAGCAAACGGTGGATACTTTAAGGATTTGAATATAAAACACAAAAAATTATTCAGTTGAGCATTTAAACGTGTTTTTCTTTGCTACATATTGTAATTGCATATGTCTTGCTTCATATATTGAGGGCTTTTGTTTGTATCTAAAATGCAAAAAGTAGTAAACATAAAAAAATGGAATGAGAAAGTGTGTCCAGCTTTTGCCTGGTATTCTATTTCTTTGATGTGAAAGATTTGTCCTGACAATGATCCTATGTTTTTATCACAGATGTAAAACGGTAGATCTCGCGTTCAGCCTCTTAGCGTGTGTTAATATCTTGGTACAGGCGTCCATGGTCTAAAATAAAGTTTTCACAGTATCAATGAGCGAAGATGACAGAATTTTGCACCACATACGAACATGCGAACAAGCGCAATAACAAGATGAAAGAGCAAGGCCTAACATATCATAGAGTTTATTTTGAAGGCCTAAGATACTGACCAGACTGACTGAACCCAGGACTGAACCCAGGACTAAACCAGGACTAAAACAAGACTGAACCAGGACTAAAACAAGACTGAACCAGGACTAAACCAGGACTAAAACAAGACTGAACCAGGACTAAAACAAGACTGAACCAGGACTAAAACAAGACTGAACCAGGACTAAAACAAGTCTGAACCAGGACTGAACCAGGACTAAAACAAGACTGAACCAGGACTAAAACAAGACTGAACCAGGACTAAAACAAGACTAAACCAGGACTAAAACAAGACTGAACCAGGACTAAAACAAGTCTGAACCAGGACTGAACCAGGACTTAAACAAGACTGAACCAGGACTAAAACAAGACTGAACCAGGACTAAACCAGGACTAAAACAAGACTGAACCAGGACTAAACCAGGACTAAAACAAGACTGAACCAGGACTGAAACCAGGACTAAAACAAGACTGAACCAGGACTAAAACAAGACTGAACCAGGACTAAACCAGGACTAAAACAAGACTAAACCAGGACTAAAACAAGACTGAACCAGGACTAAACCAGGACTAAAACAAGACTGAACCAGGACTAAAACAAGTCTGAACCAGGACTAAACCAGGACTAAAACAAGACTGAACCAGGACTAAACCAGAGAGAGAGAGACAAAGATATATAGAGAGAACCCTGAGCCCATCTTGTCCCTGATTGATGTTCGTTCATTAAAAGCAGCGATCCCCTGTACCAAGATGGCGGCTTTGTTGACACATCCGTTCCAATAGACGGTGGTCGTCAGTGTGAGATCTGCTGTTCTATATCTCTGTGTTTTTCTGGGCTTGTGAAGTGATGATGCTTCACGTCTCATTTCTAGCTTTGTTTTTGTCCTTTGTTCATCAAACAAGACACAACTGCCTTTCAAAAGTGTATGTTTAACCACAAAGTGTATCAAACATGTCAATAATGTAGTAATATCCTGCCATAACATAGGATTACCAGCATGTATATCTAAGAAAGTGAGTTCTAGGGTTTAGTCAGTAATTACACATACCAGTTTGATTCAACTATTGTGATTTTACCTTTTGGATATTTACAAGTACAAAAGGAAAATCATCACATTCTAGAATCTGAAAACCACCCACTGACCATAGACTCCGAAAAATGTGTTGAAATCTATTTTGTACTTTTTCTAGAATTTTTCAGATTATCTTAAAACTTTTTTGACAGTGTTTGCTAAAGTGTTCATTTTGTCACCATGGTAACTGCTGAACATTTTGCCGTACACATGCATTCAGAACACCCCAAGAGTCATGTCACTGCACAGTATCAATAGCGATAATGCAAATCAAATGAAACTGTTGTAACTTTTGAATGGAGGAAGGTTCTCACAAAAACCTTCAAATCAGAAAGGAATTGCTTAAAATGTGACTAATAATCCCACAAACACAGATATAAATGTGACCGGTGTAATGTTGTCTCCACAGACCCAGTGTCTCCAGTGGAGCTGAGTGTGTCCTCTGTGTCCAGCAGCTCAGAGTCGTGTAACTTCACTGTGAGCTGCACAACTGAACTGTACAACATCAGCCGCTCTTTCACCTGTGACACACACAACTGTGAGGAGCAAACACCACAAACATATGGACACGCCAACTTTGGATACTCCTCTCTGCACCTTTACCTGTCCAACCAGTCAATAATATGTAACCATAGCAACCACATCAGCTGGACCACGGACACCAAAGACACACTTCAAAGGTGCATCAGAAGTGAGACGGGTAAGACCCAAACCCGAGAGCTGCAAACTCGGTGAACACTGAAACTGCTAAACTGTCCTCGGTGTCATTGCGTGATTTGAAACCTTTACCCAGTTTGACACCATTTTTTAAACTGTGCAATGCCCAGATACTTTGGCACAAGCGCTGAACTAGCAACGGTAAACAAATAAACAGACACATTTCATTTTTGAGATTTGTTTCCTGAAGTGTTTCCTGATAAATACTTGATCAAACTCTGTGAGAATCATGTATTGAAGCTGTTTGAAAACAGAGCAGAGTCGAGTTAAGTCTGTCTAAGACTCACTTTGATGATTATGGTCAAATAAGATCTTTTTTTTTCTATTTCTAAGAATAAACTTTGAAATTGTCTGTGATTATAATCATATAGTTATTACCATGTCACAGTTATAACCATAGACCGATGCTTATAACCTCGTGCATGTTAAATGACTGCAAACCCCCCCTTTTTTTTTTTTTTTACATAAGATGTGTCGTTGCTATATATTTAAAAAAAAAAAAAAAAGGAAACTGTAAACATGGTCATTACTTAAAGGGATAGGTAGGGTTTTTTGACATGAATCTGTATGACATCTCCATCAGCAGTGTCGTGCATCCACACTGACTTACCCCTGACAGCGTCCAGTGAGCCGAGATCCTGGCCGGTTTTGGTGCTGACAAAAGTAGTCCGGCAAGTTGGTTGGGGTCATGAAAATGAAGCGTTTTTGTTTCCAAAATAATATGTGTTCAAAAGAGTGATACAGTTGTATCACAGCCTACATGCATCGCAGAACCTTTGTCAACAAAAAAGATAAACCTCATAATCGCTTGGCGCTGTTTTCTTTCCGTTCGTATCACTGCGCACTGACGCCAGGTGACAGCTGTGCCTGTTTCACTTTGTTTACCACTTGGATTGTTACGATGAAGAGCCAAGGATCTCAGCTCACTGGACGCTGTCAGGGGTAAGTCAGTGTGGAGGCACGACACTGCTGACAGGGATGCCATACAGATTTGTGTTAAAAAACCCAAACTATCCCTTTAAACATATTATTTGATCAGTTGAAACCTTTGACACAGACCCATTAAATCAAATTTATATTTTTTTCTATTCATTGCACAATATTTTTGGCTCTTTTAACAGTGTAGTTTCTAGGTAATAGTTGTGAAATTACCTCTGTTCCATATCTGGTGTCCTTGTGAACCAGGAATTAAAAAGATAAACTTCATCAAAATTAAAAATACTACAGTAAACAAGACAATATTTTAAGTAATTTCTCTAATGTTAAAATGATGTTAACTGTGTTTGAGTGACATAAGTAAACTAATGTGTGTGTGTGTTTTGTCCCAGGTCCAGAGGAGGTGCTGGGGTGGAGTGTGTGCATGATGAAGACTCTGGTGTATTGTGTGGGACTGCTGCTCATGCTGTCAGCTCTCATCACTGTACATGTGCTGGAACACAGGACCAAACAGGACTGAACTCAGACACTTTCTCTTCTCCATGATTCCTGATTCTTCTTCTAATAATCGTTGTCATCACTGTTAATTCTACCTGTTACCTGGAGCTTTCTGCTTGCTCTGATGAAGACCACATAAAAGTCCAAATGCATCGGCATGTCCCTTAAATAATAAAGGATTTTTAGTTCACAGTGTCTTGGAGAGTTCTTCTTTTCTGCTGCTTGTTTCCAAAGATCCTTAATGAGCACCTGAGTGTCTGACTGTAACTCCACATGACTGACCTCTGAAGACGCTCACTGGCCTCATCTCAATTCTTTTTGCTGTCTTCCTTCTACTTGACTCCTCTCCTTGAGTCTCCATCTTCCAGCTGTCAATCAAATGTACCAGATTAAGTGTCCCAAAGCTGAGAGGAGGTGAGGGAAGGAAACCTCAGAGGAAACCTGAGCGAGGGTTCAGGAGGCACACATCAGGCACAATAATAAAACAGTATTTGTCTCACAGTAAGACAAATACACAGGGACTGTACAGGGACGACAGCAAAGGAGCTTTGACCTGCTCCAAGATCCTGAATGTGACATTCAATGTGATAAAAACATGTTCAAACACATTTATCTGAAACCAGAGACGCTGAGTTGACTCTGATTGTCCTGGAAAAGAAATCTTATAAAATAATTATTCTCCTCTCTCCTCTCCTCTTCTGCTCCTCCACCTCTCCTCTCTCCTCTCTCTTCTCTTCCTCTCTCTCTGCTCTCTCTCTTCTTCTCTCTTCTTCTCTCCTCTCTCTCCTCTGCTCTTCTTTCTCCTCTGCTCCTCTCTCTTCTCCTCTTTCTTCTGCTCCTCTGTTCCTCTCCCCTCTGCTCTCTCTCTCTCTCTCTCTCTCTCTCTCTCTCTCTCTCTCCTCTCTCCTCTCTCTCTCTGCTCTCTCTCTCTCTCTCTCTCTGTGTGTCTCCTCTGTGGGTGGGACTTCCTCACCCATTTCCTGCAGAATCGAGGAGAGGAGAGGAGAACACGGCCACTGTTTTCTCCACTCAATCTCCTTCCTCTTTCAGCCAGAACTGCACACTGCAAAAATAACTTTTACTGCCATCTGCTGGTCACTGAGTAGAACAAAGACAGTTTTTAGAATCTTCAATGGAAACCTTAAACAGCTCTATTGCTTTTTTAAATGTATGATGTGAAAAATAGTACGTATGAATTTTAAATAAAAATTCAGGAGATGTTCTTCTAATGCTACTCTCAGATAAATGCCCTCTAGTGGTATAAGTTTAGAATAGAACTTAAAGGTTCTATATAAATTGACTCTTAGTTTAGCAATCTTGTGATCTTAACGTTGTTACCTCCACAAAAACACACACGTAATTGTGTTGTTGTGTTGTTTCATTCACATGTTCAAGTATTCCTAATCCTAAAATCAAAATGCTCTGTTCCACCCTGTGATGTCATGAAGCAGTCCTTTTAATAGAATGTGTTGAATGTAGTTATCCCTTGTCCAGTCTAGAAAAGAGCATGAGACAATAAAATATATAACATATTTTATTCATATTAAACCAAGTTACACACAGATGCAGAGTTAATGGAATAAAATCAAACATTACAACACAAAATACAAAAAATAGTAGACAATTAAAACAATAACTTTTGGCATATTTTACATGTATTTACATTTATTTAAATAGCATTCAAATCACAATCGATCAATCAATCAACCTTTATTTATAAAGCACTTTTCATACAAAAATGTGCAAAGTGCTTTCCAGATGCTCTGGATGAGCATCTGAACTCAAATGCCAGATTTGCACCATGCTGATGTCTGAAGAAAAACGCAGGACGCCCATGACGCACGTCCACATAGACTCTGAATGGACCATTAGTCTGTCTACATGTCCAAAGCTCAAAATGCTCTGTTCCTCCGTGATGTCATGAAGTGGTAGTTTAAGTGAACAGCTCCTTTTACCTTTAATTCAACAGAGACAAGATATTCTAG
>NW_026571095.1:7342362-7349862 GCF_026225935.1 Boleophthalmus pectinirostris
AAATCAACTTTTCAGAGCTTTTAACCATGTTATAGTTGTTTCCCCTTCTCATTTACCCTCTGGAAGTTGCATTAGGAGTGATTTGTGTATATTTGAGTAATCTTTAATTACTTATATTTAGGACCCCATACAGTCAAGCCCTGTGTTCACCGCCACCAGTACAGGCCCACTGCTCTGTACGCACTTCGTTCTACAGTTTTATTGTGAAACATGCAGCATTCTGCAGCGTAGTGTTCTCATTTTGGTACAAATGTCACGTTACTTGGTAGCGTGATGTGCAGATATCCACAGGAGTTGCTGGTGTTAAGGATCTGTTGGTGGTGATACATGGGGCGAAGTGGCCGAGCTTTGCAAGAACGCATCTTTAATAAATGTAATATTTGGTTTTAAATGCAGTATTCATGTTTCTTTTGAGTGCATGTTATTTCATTAAATTATCCCAGAGGTACATATGAGGCACAGTGAGCATGTTGGCTTGTATGTGTGAATGTAGAGTTAAGTGGGTCAGGGCTGCAGAGAACGTTCATGTTTTTAAGAGCAGACTCAAGACCCACCTTTTTAGTTTAGCTTTTGATTGAAATCTTATACTTTTACTTGTTTCTTGTGTATATATTTTATTATATTTATTTATTTTAGGCATATTTTTAGGATTTCCAGTGTTTCCTCTGTAGGAGCCTCTGCATCAGGAGCGGAGGTCGGCTGTGGCCGCTGGGTCTGTCCCTTGGGCTCCTGGTGGAGAGATGGTGTTTAGGCTTCATCTCTCCCCTGGACCCTGTGGTGGTTCCTGGTGGTGGTAGACGTCTCTGCTCCTGATGTAGACGGCTCCTCTGATGGTGCTTTCTCAACTGGTTCGCCTGTATTCAGCCTCACATCTTACTATGTGTTGTTTTATGTATTTTACCGTGTTTGTCTGTGTTTGTGTGTGTGTATGAGTGCGTGTGTGCGCATTTGGGTTGTCTGGTTGTGTGGGGTCTGGCAGGTGTGGGTATTGGGTTGGTGGGTGGGTGGACGGAAATGTGGGATTAATCACCGTAAAGCACTTTGTGTTACAGTTTTGTATGAAAAGTGGCTTATAAATAAAGTTTGATTTGATTTCAAGTGCCCTGGACTTACACCATCCTTTTACACTGACTCCAATGGAGATACGAGAAACTGTGCTAGTGTGTCGCAGCTACAAACCTCTCACTTCATAAATCCACATTTCCTCTTCAGACAGGGCAGAAAAGAAGCAACAGAAAAACGTTTACTTTTTATTTAGACAGTGCCCCAGAGGCCCTGGGAAAGGTGTCTGCACAGATGCCTGTGAGGGTGAATTTCTGTGTGTATGTGGTATTAGCCAATTACACACAGGCCCTAACAAATACTACTGCACATCACATCAGGCCTGTCATGTTGCTGAGTACAATTTTGTTTCATGTTTTTGTATATTTATGGAGAATTGTCGCTTGGAGCCTGGGTGACATAGGCTTGTGGGCGGAGGTTTGGACAGAATCTTACTGCAGCTATAAGAGGGGATCAAATAGGGCCCAGGAGAAATCGTTAAATTACTCAAACATGATGATGGCATCTAAAAGATCATCAGGTGAGTTTTTAATAAAATAACATTGTTATAACATGATAGAGAGCTCCAAAATGTCAATTCTGCATAATACCCCCTCTTTAAGATGTGAATTTCATGTACAGTATATCACATTTGTGTGGCTCACCCTTGTTGGCCCAGGCTCGGAGTGGACTAGTGTCATCGATCACATGGTAGAAGGTGAGGGGGAGGATGAGGAAGGGGCTGTCGCTGGATGTGTCCACACTGAAGGGCACGTTCCTCTGGTCCAAGCGCACCGTCTCTCCCTCTTTGGTCAGGGAGGTTTGGAGCAGCTTACCCGTCACCTGCATAGCAGTGTGTTAAATGAGCGCTCTGATGCCTCCTGAAGTTTACACTCTGCAGGGTGCATTCACAGTTGTTCTTAACTTGTATCTCATTTAAGGGGTATTTCTAACCATTTCTAACCATCCCTTGCAGTAGCATGATCTTATGTCTGAAATCTTATATGTGTTTCTGACCTGGCAGCCGATGAGCAGACTCTTGCGCATGTTGGCCACTCGGATCATGAGGCAGGGCACTCCGTCGTGAGAGGACACCACAGCGTGCTGACTGAACTTCACTGTTTCCCCACGCTTCTTCGGACGGGCCACCTGGAACACGAACAATACCTTTGGGAATACTATAAATATGCTAACATGATATTCTGTCTGGTCATATAATAAAATAGGATTTATTGGACCCTTTTTGCTGTGAGGTGGGAGTGCTAAACACTCAGCCACAGTTGTGGATATGCACTTTGCTGACATACAGCCTGTACACAGGATCATGTCTCTGTTCAGGTTCCGGTGGTCATGATTGATAGCTCAGAATAGTCCTGCTTGTGTTTGAAACACCAACAAAACATTCATCAGATTTGTATTACTTAAAGTGACTGCACTAGACAGCACCATGGCTGAGAGGTGCACTCACATTTCACAGCAAGAAGGTTGACTCCCCGTCGGGCCACCAGCCTTTCCTTGTGGAGTTTACATGTTCTCCCTGTGTCTGGGTGGGTTTAATCCATCAATCCAAAATAATAGGTCAAATCCTCCAGCTAAGGTCCTGACCAAGACTAGCTCAAGATCTGAAGATGAGTCCCGCTGCTCTAAATAAACCTTGCGTACCTTGGCAAGGAAGGTTCCAGTGATGAAGATCTCCATGAGCATGGTGATGACGAGCTGCACAATGAGAAGGATGATGGCGGCCGGACACTCCTCTGTGATGCACCTGAAGCCGTATCCGATGGTGGTCTGAGACTCCAGAGAGAAGAGGAAGGCTCCGGTCAGAGACTGCATCTGCATCACGCACGGGGTGTGGTTGGACGGGGGGTCGAACTCTGCCACAACACCAAGGGAACAGCACAGTAATATTATTCATCTTATTTCGGAAGTTGTCATGGATGACAGCGCTGTTTTCGAGTTGTGTTATTTTGTACTAAATTGGTTCTATACACATCACAAAGCCATTTTAAAGCCTCCTAGAGAATCGTGCTATGTGCTATGTGACTTGTTGGTCACATGGATTTTGAACATTTTACACAAATCAGCCTAATTTATATCATAATTTAGTTTTCTCAAATTCTCCACTGAAATGAATGGGAAAGCACCTTGTGGAGCATTTAGAGGTAAAAGGGGGCAGGGCTGAAAAGGAATAAGGTAAAATATAAAAACATGAGGAGCAGAGGTCACATAATAATACAGAGCACTTGTGGATGACTGTGGTTTGACGAGGGAAGGGGGGGAGCTACTCTGCCACTCTACCATTGTAATCTCTGTTGTCTGTGTGCACTTGTGAATGTGTGTGTGTGTCTGTGTGTGCGTGTGTGTGTATGGGTGTGTGGTTCCTTATTGTAAATCGTTTGAGTGCATTGAAGGTGGAAAAGCTCTGTATAAAAATGTGACCATTACCGAGCAGATCTCCGTGCACCAGAGCGACCAGGTACCACAGCACCCCGAACACAAACCAGGTCCCAGCGAACGTGGCTGTAAACAGGAAGAACTTATATCTCCACTGCATGTCCACGAAGGTCGTCCACAGGTCCCGCAGGTAGAGGGCGCTGCGGCCGCTCACATGCTCAATGCGAATGTTGCTGCGTCCATCTTTGGACATGACACGCCTCCTTTTTCTGAGCGCTCCGCCCACTCCCGCGATGGCCCCGCCCAGCAGAGGCTTGAGGACATCGGTCTGTGTCTGGGAGTGGCACACTTTGTTGGGGGAGGAGCTACGAGATGAGGAGGGCGTGGACGACGTCATCTACACAAGGAAACAGGAAGACATAATATTAAATTTAATGTATACAAATCTTGTTTATAATAGTTTTAATTGCCTGGCATATAAAGACTGATATCCTGTATAAACCATACAGAGGAATATCAGTCTGGTCCATGGATCTATTAAAATACCTGGATAGGCTAATGCTGTTTGTAGCTGCCTCCAGTTGACATAGTGGCCCCTCACTGGTAGCCTGATTCATCAGCCGGTTTCACTTTGTGGAAACCGTCTGACCTTGCAGCATTAGGATTTGTAAGCTCAACAGTAGGTGGGAATTTTTTTTAAATATAGCCAATCTCTGCTATTTGGTTGTGATGTATGTAATGCGCTGCTAACGGGGCTAACTGGTATATTACACTTTTCCCAAATCCCGTAGGAAGAAGGGCAGTAACTTTCCCCTTGATAAAATTTACCAAACATTCTCTTTGTTCTGGCTTTAAATCCTTGATCTCGGGAATCGTTGCCAACACAGAATGTATGGCTCTTCACTGATTGGCTGGTGCACGAACTTCTACTTCCGGCGTTCTTGCTAACCGTCTAGTGTATTCCAATTCCTGACCTAGTTGCTGGAGAGAAATGAATTTGAGCATTAGATGGCGCTAACCCGGCTATCTCACTGTTATTTCTGAGGAAAAATCCCCTGGACCGAGAAAGGATGTTTCTCATAGAGCGCAATATAATCACAAACGTCTCGTGTTCAGCTGACAGGACACCTACAACTTACTAAAATGTTGGATTTTGTGGCGATTTTTACCTTTTTTTAGATCATAAACTTCTTCCCAGCTCAAAATCCTTCATTTGTCTTAAAAAAAACACTTTATCATATTTATCAGAGATCATATGATACACATGATATGATGACGATCATGTCCAAGCACATTGTAAATTCCCGTGTGCCTGTGGGAGAAAACACACTACTGCACATGCTCAATCGGCCCACAGCCACCAAAAAAGAAAGGCTAATCTGGTGTCATGAGCGATTGAGCTCGGCCCATTGACTTGGATGGGCAGCAATTTTGAGACCCCGAGCTTGGTGTGGTCCCCACTCTCTCCGTTGTGTCTTGAACCAAACATGGCTGTCCAGTCAGATAAGTTTATTTTCAGAGACGCATGTGAAACAAAGCTCACTGGTCATCTATGATTTACAAATAAAAGCAAACTTCTCTCATCTCAGATTAAGCGTTTAGTGCTTCGCTCATTGATTCTCATGTTTTTTAGTCCTCTTTCTTTTTTCCTTGTGAGCAGTCATATTTGTGTTGATACTGATGGACCACGCCTGTCCCTGATTGGCTAATCCATCTGTCAATCTGTCAAAATGGGGAGATTCACCAGTGATTAGACTCATATCTTTGTAAACTATTAAAGAATGGTGTATTCTGGATCCCAGGCAATAGTTTTAATAACATTTGTCATTTATTCAACAGTGTTGTCAAAATCAACTCAGATATGAATACTCATTAGGACTATATTAAAACTACTTAATCATTTGAAAAAAATAAAAGCGTCAAAAGTCAAAATGTTCATTCTTTATCTTTACTCTTTTATACATTTTAGGTACAGACAGAAAGAAAAAAGAATGTTTTTTCACTTGACCTATGTAAAACTATGATCAATAATTTCCACAGGTACTACCCCAGCAAATACACAGAAACAGACTTACAGCTGTAACCCATGACTTTTGTAAGACTATAAAAATAAACATGTAAATTCATCAGCTCCACCACACGAGTCACGAGAATGTGTAAAACTAACAACATAGCCAAAAGCCCCTACATCTGCTTCTGGGGTTTCTGGTGATTCTGGTTTCTACCACGGCTTTTCCTCTCCACACAGGTAGATGAGTCAGTTGTTTTCTGTCCGATATCAAATGTCACCAATAAGAGGATGATTTTGACCAGGGACATGTGAGAGACACTATTTCACACCATCAGCTCTGTTCTTGTTTTGGCTTGGTTTCTGTTTGTTCCTGTTTTGTTTTGTTTTTTTGGTTTTTTTCATACCAACAGACATGACAAATTTGTGGCAGTAAAGGCCCAGTATTTACAGCCTATAAGATTTACGAGTTTAGAAACTAAGAATCGTACTGGAACAACCACACACTTGGACAAAACTTCACAAATGTGTAGGTGTTGAACCATATCCTGTCTCCCTGATTTCAGAGGGTGTGATTGACAGGTAGATTAACCAATCAGCAGAATCGATGATCGAAGCATCAAATGTTTTATCTCAGGTAAAATAAGTTCTATATTTTCCTCCACCTAAAAATCCTTAAATCCTCCACCTTTGCTTTGTTTACAGCACTGCAAACCCTTGGCCTTCTCTCAGTGAGCTTCATGATTAATTCTCCTGAAATGGTTTTCACATCACATCTGTCAGTGTTCATTTGTATTGCACAAAGTAGTGATCAAAGCAAAGGGGGGATATTCTGAAGAAGCTGAAATCATGTTTTGAGATATCTCACACAATTTTTTCACTACATTCAGTGTGCGTGTGTCACATCAAACTCGGTGCTACTTCCTGTAACTCCCCCCACAAACTGACACAAACCGACGCTTAGCTGATGGGAAACTAAGATACTTTTACTCCCACCAAATACAGAGAAAAACATCATACATACATAGAATTATACATGTGATGGAAAAATGATGCACCCTACTGCCCATATCTGCTATTCCAAAAAACTCATTGGGTTTCGGAAATGGATTTATATATATATATATATATATATATATATATATATATATATATATATATATATAATATATATATATATATATATATATATATATATATATATATATATATATATATATATATACACACACAACATACCAGTCTCTATTTTTCATACTTATTGTGAATTGATTACTATCATTGTATATTATATTGTTGCTCATTGTTATTATTATATGTTATGATGTGTGAGCTGCTTTGTCCAAATCATTTCCCTTGTGGATCAGTAAAGTTTATCAAACCGCCGTGAGCCAGGTTAGACCGTTAAAAGGCAAATCCTATAGATGTGAGTGTAGACCTGTACTGGAGACTCTGTAATGAGATCATTCAGAGATAAGGTTATCGCGGATACATTAGACATTAGACATCTTTAAGTTTCACAATTAAACGGGAAGAAAGAGGAGATAAGAAACAATGAGAAGAGCCTTTCACCCACTGAGATGTTCTGATCCAACAGAGTCTTGATTGTGGCGTCTGAATGAACCCAAGTGAATGCAGCTAAGAGCACATCTATCTGAGTCCATTGAAATAAAGCCAGATCTGGACAAAAACTGACCCTACGCTGAAACCAGAGACAGTTCACAGGGTTTAAGGAGAGAGGCCCATTTAAAACTGGCACCTGACCACCTGTGCCCAGGAGGAGAGACTGGGGTAAGACTTTAAAACCTCTTGACATTACGGTGAAGCAGAACTCCCACAAGATCCACGAGGGAAATGATTTGGACACAGCAGCTCAAACATCACAATATAATATAATAATAAAGAGAAAAAATATAAAAGGTAATAATACATCCAAAAATAAATAGCAAAAATAACAAGAGGCTGCACTGCAAAAACTAAAATGTAGCCAAGTTAAGATTACGTCAGCTAAAAAAGTTCATCAGTGAAATCAAGTAAAATTGTTGTACAGTTGTTGG
>NW_026571095.1:7354862-7408808 GCF_026225935.1 Boleophthalmus pectinirostris
CTCCCTCTCCTCGCTCCATCTCCTGCTCTCTCTCCCTCCCTCTCTCTCTGGCTTCTCCCTCCTCCCTTTCTTTATCCTCTTTTCTCTCTCCCCCTCTCTTTCACTCCTCCTTTCTCCCTCTCTTTCTCTCCCTCTCTCCTCACCTCCCTCTCTTTCTCTCCTCCTTTTCTCCCTCCTTTCCCCATCTCCCGCTCTCTCTCCTCCTCTTCCCCCTCTCTTTCTCTCTCCTCTCTTTCTCTCTCCCTCCCTCTCTCTCTGGCCTCTCCCCCCTCTCTTTCATTATTCTCTTTTCTCTCTCCCCCTCTCTTTCACTCCTCCTTTCTCCCTCTCTTTCTCTCCCTCTCTCCTCACCCCCCTCTCTTTCTCTCCTTCTTTTCTCTCTCCTCCCTCTCCTCTCTCCCTCACCTGCTCTCTCTCCCTCTCTCTCTGGCCTCTCTCTTCTTTCTTTATCCTCTTTCCTCTCTCCCACTCTCTTTCTCTCTCTCCCTCTCTTTCCCTCCCTCCATCCTCACCTCCCTCTCTTTCTCTCCTCCTTTTCTCTCTCTTCTCCCCTCCCTCTCCTCGCCCCATCTCCCGCTCTCTCTCCCTCTTTGCTTTCTCTCCTCCTCTCCTCTCTCTCCTCTCTCCCTCACCTGCTCTCTGTCTCTCTCTCCCTCTCTTCCTCTCCTCTCTCCCTCACCTGCTCTCTGTCTCTCTCTCCCTCTCTTCCTCTCCTCTCTCCCTCTCTCCTCTCTTTCTGTCTCCTGTCTTCTCACACAGGAATGCTTTGTTCGGACACAGATAATAGGAACAGTGGTCACATTCACAGACTCTGCGCCCGAGACAGAGGACAGTGGACAGTGGACAGTGGACAGTGGACAGTGGACATAGCTCATATACACTACAGCTATGGACGATACAGTGTGGACATCCGACTGTTTACCTGACCTGTCCCCCGCCTCAAGACACACACAAAAAGACACAAAAACCTAAAAAAAATCACTGAAAAAACTTGCACCTTCGTTAATGACGTGGACGCTCAATGGTCTGATCTAAAACTCGCTCACAAACACTTCGTGACTGAACTGGAATGAACTTTTGTGAAGAGAGAAGAATGAAAATTTGTTGGGTAAATAAATCCACAAAAGATGAATCTTCATTTTCACCGTGCAAAAATAAAATGTGGTGAGAATTGCCCATTTTACCAAACACCTTAAGAGTCTGTAAAAGTTTTTTTTAGCTCTTGAGGTCAAAATAAGACGGCTGTATTGTATCGGCGTCAAATTATGAAGCGTTTTATTGTCCGAGAACCAGGAATGTTACGATATTTACAGTCACGATAAACTACGCACTCCAGAAGTTGTGAAAAGTACTTATAAGTACTCGTAATACTGATAGAGACGTGGACAAAAGTGAATAAAAGTTGCGACTGTGTGCTGCGTCCAAAGAGAAAAAAAGATCCTCACTGCAGTTATTCGAAGCTCACACATTTTTATTTTGTGTCATTAATAAGGTTGTAATGATATGCATCTCACGGTACGATATTTATTGAGATATTTTGGAGAGGCTGATATAATACATGCATCCCGAATTTCGAACTTCGAGTCATTGTGTAATCCATACTGAGAAGGATCCTCCAAAAAAGTGAGAATCAAAGCACCACGTTTGTTTTCCCAGTGGGATGTGTCTATTGACAAAGCCGATCTTTTCAAGTCTTTTGAAATATATCGCTTTTGTTTCTGGTTCTGATATTGTCATATTTTAGTTATGGGATTCGGACATTTTTGGATGTCCTAACAGCAGAAAATGGGCTTCGGAAGTTTGCGAACTCCATAAATGCAAAAGGGAATCAGATGTGTGTGACTGCAAACCTCTGTTCAAACTGTTTCTCTTCTCAACGGAATTGAAAAATAGTGAAAGGCGAAGGTGATGAGCAGGATTGGTCCACAGGAAGGACCAAAAATCATTCTAAATCATTCTAAGTTTTGCAGTGAACATTTTGTATGTGGAGCGCTGTCAAAGCAAAATCCTGTTTGTTAAGTGAGAGGTGCAGAAGACAAACAGACTGAGCTGCACTTTCTAGTTCTTGTAGTTTTACAGCAACATCACGTCTTGGTCTCTTTGCAGTGGAAGGTGTTTCTTGATGAACAGCTTATGCCTTTCGTTTTGGCGTTGACTTTTTAAATTTATAACCAAGGTGGAGCGAAGGATTGGATTTGCTTTGTTGGCGCTCCACATACAAAATGTTGGCTGCAAACTCAGGATGATTTAGGCAGTCAGAGGTTTCCCTTTTTGGTCCTTCCTGTGGATCAATACTGTCCATCGCCTTCACCTTTCACTATTTTTCAATTCTGTTGGGAAGGGAAACAGTTTGAACAGAGGTTTGCAGTCACACAGATCTGATTCCCCTTTGCATTTATGGAGTTCACAAACTTCCGAAGCCCATTTCTCGAGCCGTTTTCCGCTGTTAGAACATCCAACAACCACACAATTACAATGTCCGAATCCCAAAACTAAAATATGACAATATCAGAACCAGAAACAAAAGCGATATGGTTCAAAAGACTTGAAAAGATCGACTTTGTCAATAGACGCATCCCACTGGGAAATCAAACATTGCAGTTTGATGCTCACTTTTTCGGAGGATCCTTCCCTGTATGCATTGCGCGATGACCGGAAGTCAGAATTTTGGAATGCATGTATTGTAGATAGGACACGTTTCTGCTTTTAAAATACCTTGACAAGACTTTGGTGTGAATTATCTCTGTCATAATCCCAAGAATTCAAATAAAAAACATATTTCTTCATGTTATCTGCACTGAAATGAATCATGGGATATGTAGTTCCAGATGTTTATAAGCTGCTGCTCCTATAAAACCATGCATTTAAGCAGAGGAACTTGTGATTTGATATATTGTGACAGCCCACGATATTATTGTGGGACTTTTGACGATACGATATCACGATATTTTGGTTATTGTTACATCCCTAGTCATTAAAATTAAAATTTGGGAAAGAACTGCAGTGCGGAACTTCTTTTGTAAAAATGCTTCTAAATCTGAATGCATGAGGTAAGTGATGAAGAACGTTTGGACCGCCACAAACTGTTTCAAATAATCTAGTTCTGTTTTTCACGTTTTTAAGGCAATAAAAGTCAGGTACAGGGCTTTAAAAATACTAAGTTCATCAAAAAATGTAAAGAAAAATGGTTGAAAGAAAAAGATTAAAACTGTAATGAGTAATATGAACGTTCTTTGTTCATGTTGGCACCCTTTAAACGGAGCAAAGCATTGTGGTCTATCGAGGGTACAATATAGAAAGTTAATTAAAATGTCTATTCAAAAGGATTAAAATTTAAAAAATCCAGAAACATTTTTTGTCTGAAGAACCCTCTAAGCTTTGTCTCACTCTGACAAGTTTTGTACACAAATAAGTCAGTTTACACAGTCGCATAGTTGTCAATTATTATATCTATTATTCTACATAACATTTTCTTTTTAAAATTATAATAACGTTCAAAATCCTTGCACCTCTGATTGGAAAACACAGGTTTATTACACAATCACATTTGCTTTTTAAAAATGCTACTCAATACGGCAAACAGGCCACAGTTATATGGCGTAAAAGTCCACTACATTAAAACTGTTTACAACATTATCACATACTTTTTTAACGTCCTAAACTGTAAAAATGAGGGCTTCACAGGTGCATTTCTTGAGATCAGGTGTGCTGGAGGAGACGGAGCAACCCAAAACACAACAATCAACAGAGAAATACCCACACCGCATCTTTCTCACAAGTCCTCATAAGTCCTGGCTGTCCAAATAAAAAACGATTTGCCATTACGATGTGCAGTGTGTTTGTCTTTTAACACCCTACATCATTCAATCACAGCAGATCAAGGTATTGTGGATTATCACATGTGGCCATTTATAATCAGATTTTTTATTTCATTACAGAATGATAAAAAGTTCAGTTTCCAGTACTTTGTTATTGTGTGTCTTATTTACGTCGATCTAATTTGCAGTGTAGCAGCAGTAAGGTCAAAGTGTGATGCAGAAACATACGTCGTACATCATCTTTGTAATATAGCAAATTTTGTACACCAATAAATGTTGTAGACCTGGTTCAGTCCTCGTTTAGTCCTGGTTTAACTCCTTGTTTTGGTCTGATTTAGTCCCAATGTAGTTAAAACCTGTTTTGGTTCGTATGTGTCCTGTTTTAGACCTGTTATAGACCTGGTTTAGACCTTGTTTAGACCTGTTTTAGACCGGGTTTAGTCCTGGTTTAGACCTTGTTTAGGCCTGGTTTAGTTCTGTTTTTGTCCTGGTTTAGTCCTTGTGTTGTTTGGACTTGTTTTCTTTTTTCTTTTCTTTTTTTTCAGAACAGCTTTAAACCTGTTTTACATCTGTTTTAGTCCTGTTTTAGACCCAGTTTAGTCCTGGTTTAGTCTTAGTTTAGTCCTGGTTTATACCTGCTTTTAATTCTGTTTTCATTTGTTATTTGTTTCAGAATGACTTTAACCTGTTTTGCATCAGTTTTAGTCCTGTTTTAATCCTGTTTTAATCCTGTTTTAGTCCTGTTTTAATCCTGGTTTAGTCGTGGTTTAGTCCTGTTTAGTCGTTTTGTTATTTAGACCTGGATTTGGTTCCTGTTTGTCTTGTTTGAGATCTGCTTTAGACCTGTTTTAGACCTGTTTTAGTCCTGGTTTAGACCTGGTTTAGTTCTGTTTTTGTCCTTGTTTAGTCCTGGTTTAGTTCTTGTGTTGTTTTGACCTGGTTTGTGTTTCTTCATTTGTTTCAGAACGGCTTTAAACCTGTTTTACATCTGTTTTAGTCCAGTTTTAGACCTGATTTAGTCCAGTTTTAGACCTGATTTAGTCCTGGTTTAGTCCTGTTTTAGTCCAGTTTTAGACCTGGTTTAGTCCAGTTTTAGTTTAGGTTTAGTCCAGTTTTAGACCTGTTTTAGACCTGTTTTAATCCAGTTTTAGACCTGGTTTAGTTCTTGCTTAGTCCTTATTTAGTTCTGTTTAGTCCCTGTGTTGTTTAGATCTAGTTTTGGTTCTCATGTTTTCTCTTTTAGACCTACTTTAGCCCTGATGTAGACCAGTTTTAGTCCTGGTTTAGTCCTGTTTTAGACCAGTTTCATCCCCGTCACTCTTGACAACAGTTTGTAATCTTACCTTCCTAGTGTTTCGCTGGTTGGTTTGAGCCGTGCAGAGTGGAGCCTCTCTCAGCCCTGGGTCCACATGTCCCTCTTCGTCCGTCCGAAACTCTCTGGACCAGAACCGGACCAGAACTGGACCGAGGCTGGGACTGGGACTGGATTCAAGCTAAGTCAGCCCCATTCACCCTCACAGACCCGTGCAGAGGAGGAGGGAGGGAGGGAGGGGGAGGCAGGGGGGCGCCTGTTGCCGTGCTGTGCCCAGGCGTTGGACCCTCTCGTGGGCATGCACCGGCTCCTCGCCCCCCTCCTCTGCTGGGTCACTGTGGGATAATTGATCACCAGAGTTACCCCGAGATCCGGTCATTACCACAATAAAGGACACATTATCTTTCGAGGAACAGGCCAGTTAGTTTCGCGTTACTGGGTTAGATATGCAGAATAAATATCAACTCTAGTGTATTCACATCCAATTAGACGCTTGAGGATATTGTTTTTAAGGTGCACTGTGTAACTTTTGTGTAACTGTTTGTCTCCATGGACTAATCTGTTATTTAGTGCTCAACAATATCAATTCTTACTATAAGTGGGGTCGCCTTTCCATAAATCTAACCTGTAATTTGGCTCGTAAGTCTCCGTGTTTTTTCTTAAGTTCATGGCCATACTGTGGAACATTTTAGGCGCAAGTTACAAGTGACGGACCCTCCACCGGACAAGTTACACAGTGCACTTTTAGATTGTTTGGTTACTGCAAACTCTGTGATCAGTCATGCAAGGTAAAATGTCAAAGTTTCAGATTGATGTTATAATGTTGTAGCTTGATTCATCAGACGGTTTCACTTTGTAGAGACCGTCTGACCTCACAGTGTTAGAATTCATTCGCTCAACGGTAGGCGGGTACTTTTTATCATTTAACCTAATTTCGCTATTTGATCGTGACGTATGTAATGCGCCGCTAACGGGGCTAACTGGTATATTAAGCTTTTTCCAAATCCCGTAGGAAGAAGGGCAATAACGTCTTTCCCCTTGATGAAATTCACCAAACATCCTCTTTATTCTTGCTTTAAATCCTCGATCTTGGGAATTGTTGCCAACTGAATATATGGATCTTTGCTGATTGACTGGTGCCCGAATTCGCACTTCTGGAGTTTTTGCGAACTGTCTATTGTTTTTGTATTCCTGACCTAGTCACTGGAGAGAAATGAAATTGAGCAGAGGCACTAGGTGGCACCAGCTGGCTAATAATGCTGTTCATCACCTCATTAAAAACAGACCAGGAGTTGTGTTTTGTTTCATTCACACATGTTTTTAGTGACCCTGCATTATCAGTCTGTCTACATCTCCAAATGCTCTCTTCCACCAATTTAGCCTCTACATTTTACATCAGATCTCAGAAGCTCAGCAGGGTCGGGTCTGGTCAATACTTGGATGGGAGACATTGAGAAAATCAGGTGCCACAGGGGGGCGCCAGCCGCCAGTGTCCTGAGGAACACTTCACCCACATTGCCTAGTATGAAAGTGGTGTTTGTGTGTGTGAGTGATGGTGGTGGTCGGAGGGGCTGATGGCGCAGATTGGCAGCTGCACTTCTGTCAGTCTGTCCCAGGGCAGCTGTGGCTACAATAATACTTTACCACCACCAGGTACGGAGTGAATAAATAAAGCTCTTAAAAGTGTCTTTGAATGTCCAGAAAAGCTCTTTGTAAAACTGGTGCATTATTATAATTATTTCTTATAAATTTTTTTCATAAAATATTACAATTCCTGAAATAAGCCAAATGATTCTAGTGAAGAAATACTTCCTGTATTACCACATGACATCACAAGGTAGAACAGAAAGGTTTTCATTCTGCACTCTTCTCTCTAATTTATGTAATTAATCTCTCTCTGTTTTTATTTTATTTTTTTATTTTATGATGATTATTTAAGTTTTGATTTGTTTTTATTGATTTTAATGTTTTTCTTATTCTGTAAAGCACTTTGAATTACTTTGTGTACGAATTATGTATTTGCGTTGCCCTCTGTTTGAAAGAACTGAGTCTAAATCTGCAGGGTTTGTGTGTGTGAATGAAACAAAACACAACTCCAGGTCTGTTTGTGATGAGGAAACTACATTAGAAATCAGAAAATAGTGTCATATGGGGCTTTTGAAAAACTGGAGTTGATGGGCAGTAAGGAGTCTTGAAAATAAGAGATTAAAGTTAACTCAAACATGCATGAATCACTTCAAAAACAACTCTGAGAGAGAAGGAAACAACTATAATAAGGTTAAAAGCTCTGAAAAGTCTTTTGCAGAACAGGCATGCTTTAATATACCTCAAAAAAGTGAAATGTTTTGAGGTTATTTGCAGGTTAGGGCCACAGTGCAGAGCTTTTGTTGCTTTGGGCTTCACAGAGAGAGGAGCTGAATCCAGTTTGGTCTTTAATAAATCAGGCACGTGTTCTCGTCTCCTCGTCCAAAAACAGTCTCGCTCCCAAACGCTCTCCACACATTCACCCACCACAGAGCGCCATTCAGGCCCATCTGGACACCGCGTCCCTGCCCACAAAGAGGCATCCGTGAGGGGCATACGGCCACGGCGAGGGGGTCAGGCCCAGGGTCACCCGCAGATCCGGTAATTACCACAATAAAGGAGTCGCATTATCTTTACAGGTACAAAGGGATTTTAGCTTCACGTATATACAGTTTATAATGTGAGTGTTAGTATAGCTGAGTTTAAAGGTGCATTGTGTAACTTTTCTACTTGGAGATGTTATTGCTTTGTCTGGAATGTTTCTCAGTATGATATTAAACCTTTCTGTCTCCACGGAGACCAAACCAGACCAAGTTACAGGTCAGATTTGTGGAGAGGCGACCCCACTCACAGTGACAATGTTGTTTTTCTAAGTATTTTTTGAGCTATAAAACCACCTGTAATTGAATAAATGTTAAATAAAGCTGTTTAATGTCATACTGTGGAACATTCCAGGCAGAGCAATGATGTATCCATAGAAACAAAAAAGTGACGGATCCCCAACAGAAAAGTTACACCTTTAGTGCACCTTTAAAGATGACATCACAACATTTTATTGATAGTTTGCAGCTGATGTCATCAACATTCTCTAGGGGTGTGAAGCTAACCGGAGGCACAGCTCCTTCTGAAGCTCTGTTGCTTTTTTTGACTTCTTATAGTCCATCTATCCATTTTATTCCTCTATCTGGGTCCATGTCCCCTGGTCTCTTCTGGGGGGATCCCGAGGTGTTCCCAGGCCAGTTGAGAGACATAGTCCCTCCAGCGTGTCCTGGGTCTTCCCCGAGGCCTTCTTCCCGGTGGGACATGCCAAGAGGCATCTGGAGCAGATGCCCAAGCCACCTCAGCTGGCTCCTCTCAAAGTGGAGGAGCAGCGACTCTAGGGCACGCCCAGTCACCCTACGGAGGAAACTCATTTAGACCGTTTTCAATCATTACCCAAAGCTCATGACCATAGGTAAGGGGAGGAAGGTTGATTGAGCTTTGCCTTTCCACTCAGCTCCCTCTCCACCACAACGGTCCGATAAAGCGACCGCATCACTGCCAACGCTGGACTGATCCACCTGTCAGTCTCACGCTCCATCCTCCCCTCACTCTTGAACAAGACCCAGAGATACTTGAACTCCTCCACTTGAGACAGAGACTCTCCACCCACCCTCAGATCTTCTTCAGTTCTTATCTTCTAGTCACTAACAGAAATGATCAGATTCAACATTTGTGAATTTACTTTTTGGAAATTTCATGGTAAACAACAGTGTAATCAACAGCGAAAACTGTCTCTTGTCCACATCTGTGAGTATGACATCATCACATTGTAGAATCTGAAGACCATTCAGAAGGCACGTGATTAGCATGCTAGTTGTTGTGAGCATCACCATGAAGACCAGAAAGTTGTGAAAGTTATGTGCGCTTATAAGCTCATCATGGTGAATAATTAAGATGCTCAGAAAGTAAAAAGGAATAACTTTGGACCACTGCAAAAAGTTCAAAACAGCATCTATTTTTCAAGTTTTTAAAGACTTAAAAATGAGGTGCAGCGCCTTTAAGCGATGAAAATGCACAGTCTGGTGTGCCCTGTATCTCTGCCCACAAAGAGGCATCCGTGAGGGGCATACGGCCACAGCGAGGGGGGTGGTCCGGGTGCAGGCAGGGTAGGTGCCGAGGGGGGCCCATGGGTGCTGCTGATGAATGCATGGAGAGGAAGTGTGGAGGTCAGACGGACAGAGGGAGATGTAAAGAGCTAATGGTGGGGTTAGCATTAGCAGTAGCACCACGGTTTAAAAGATGATGTAATCGAAGAAAGTGTTCACCGTGTCCAAGAGTGTTGTATGTTTTCACTCAGCAAACTCAGACTGAACTCTAGTCTCACCCAGCACAAATACAAGGCACTATATAAGAAAAAACTACATGTGGTACCACTTTATAATAACTATAATTCACCTTAAAGCAGATTTATTAGGCAAGATCCACTCTTTTGTGATTGTTATAGCTGTTTCCTCTCACCGTTTACTCAGCCAAAGTTGTGTTTAGAATCATTTGTGCATGTTTGAGCAAGTTTAAATTCCTTTTTTTCAAGACACAATTTTGTTGATTAATCCCAATTTTCACCGATACACACCCACAGCTCTGTGCTTACTTCATTCTCCAATTTTATTTTTCTTCATTCAGTTCTGTGGTGTCATGTTGTCTTTTTGTACAAATGCAAAAAAATCCACTGCTCACTAAGATTTGCAGGTATCCATAGGTTCCAGCATTTTCTAATGCAGAAGTCAATTGACTTTTTTTGTTTTATGAAGTAATTTGGATGAATATTGTGATTTAAAATTTCCAGGTGTCACAGATTATAACTGTAGAGTACACACGGGTTAGAACAAGTTCATTTGGTTCTTACGAGTTACACACTCTAAAGACCAACATTTTTTTAGACATGGAGTTAATATGATTGACTGAGGGTTCTTTCACACCCACATCAATCAACTGGTGCACCATTCAAACCAGAAGCTCTTAGTTTTGTGCATTTTCGTTGGTGTGGAAGCTTCGGTCGCGCTCGGATCTGCACTAAATCAAGCAGACTGAGACCCCAAAAAAGCCTGCACTCCCATGATGCATTTGGAATAGTTGTTTTGAACACCAAGTTCACATTCACACCAGAGGGACCTCACCAAACGCTAAACTCTGGTGTGGTCCCTCTGGTGTGAATATGAACTCGGGCCCAAACCATAGACAGTAGGTCCAAACCAACTATTCCAAATGCATCATGGGAGGGCAGTCTCGGACTCCCGATTTGAGCGCGCCAACCCCCCTGGTCCTCAATTTCCAACATCCCAAATTGACCCTGACGGCGGGTCCATGACAGGGGCCAGGGTTAGGTTGGCTTCTGCTTGGGAAGGTCTCTGGGTGAGACGGTGTATCTTGACCTCGCTTCAGAGAGGTCTTGCGTGCAGGAGAGCCACGTGCTTTTGAACCTGTGCACAGGAGCCTTGGCTACACATCAATCGGACCAATTTTGGTTGGTTTGCAGCTGTGAAAGGAGCACACTGTTGTCTAGATGATACAGAAGAACTATTTTACTGCCTGATGCGGACCAAATCATTAAACTAGTGGTGTAAAAGTGCCCTGAGATTCAGGAGCAGGACCACACCTCAAGCTCCCCCTTCTCCTTTCCAGCACCGTCTGTCTTTCAGTTCCTCTCTCCCACCCATCCCACATCCTGAATCTCCTCCCATCCTATTGTCTATATCACAGGTGTCAAACATGCGGCCCGGGGGCCAGATCTGGCCCTCCAAGATCTTTAATCTGGCCCTCGGCTGATTTTCTACTAAAATATTTAAATTCTGTTTTTTATTAAAATCTTGTTAATTTTCTGTGGTGTTTATCACAGCAGCATCTCCAGAGCCTCTGTACGTGGCCCCTCCCACCAGAGCAGCACAAATGAAGACTTGTCTCTTTCCAAACGCTCTTAAAGGACGATCGTTTTGACTGTTGACCGTGACACCCTCATCAGAAAAATGTCCAACATGAGAAAAGTGGAGTCGAGTGCAGGATTTTACAACAAAAATTTACTTAGTCCTATTTATACAAGTTAATGTTAAACAAGTTCATGTTAAATCATTGTGTTGAAATTTTTTTTTTCTTAAAGTTTCAGGTTGTTCATAATATTATAATATTTTGTAAAAGAAAGAGTTCATCAGATAAAGATTTCTGTAATAGATTTATGTTTCTCTGCACAAATATTTGAACTTATTGTTATTTTTGGGGTTTATATGACATGAGTTTTCTAATCCGGCCCCTTTGGGATCAGAGTTGGTTGGATACGGCCCCCGGACCAAAATGAGTTTGACACTCCTGGTCTATATCTTTATGGTATTCGACCACATAAGGCGTGATCCTTGCTAGTAAATTTGTATTAAGTATGATTTGGCCTTATGGATGGAAGAGCATTTATAGAGGTGCCGCCCTGGTTCCGCCGCAGCAACCACCACAAACAGAAAAGTTCCATAATGCATCTTTACCACTATCTTGTGATCAGTCATGTGGGTGAGTTTAGGTGAAGGTCACATTATTAACCTCTGTGTTTAGTTATGACAAAGCATGTGATCAGTTCCCAAGAGAAACAAGAAGTAAACATACGTGAGACTGCCTGTGTGTGTGTGCGTGCGTGCGTGTGCGTGCGTGTGTGTGTATGCGCTAGTGTGTGTGTGTGTGTGTGTGTTCCTCAGGTCTTCATGGCCTTTGCTTCTTGTTGTGTTTAATCTTTTCTTTGGCTCCTGTTTTAGATTCTCTCACCAAACTCTGGTCTGAATACTGAAGGTGCCCCTGTGAATCTGAGGCCCAACTAAAGTGCACACAATATCTGAATGGACAGAGGGAGAGAGGAGTGAGGAGGGGAGGGAGGGAGAGAGAATAGAGAGGGAAAGAGGGAAAGAGAGAGGGAAATGGAGAGGTAGATGTAGGGAGAGAGATCATGGAAGGAAAGAGAGAAAGAGTATGTGGGTGGGATAGAGAGAATAGAGATGGAGAGAGGGGAAGGAGAGAGAGAGAGGAGAGAGGTTTTCCTTAGTCATGTTTGACCCTTCCACACAAACTAGGACTCAATACATTTAGACCGAGTCTAAGCTGACAGGTTTTATTAAAGGGCCCATTTTCTCATCTGTTATAATGTTGTTTCCTCATCACAAACAGACCTGGAGAATCTGTGTATCATTCGTTCATTCATTTTTCAAAATAAAACCAACAATAAGAAAATTGAAAAAACTATTTTCTTCATTATTTGTCTCCAAAACCAGGTCTAAACCAGAACTGAACCAGGACTGAACCAGAACTGAACCAGGACTAAACCAGGACTAAACCAGGTCTAAACCAGGTCTAAACCAGGACTGAACTAGGACTGAACCAGGACTAAACCAGGACTAAACCAGGTCTAAACCAGGTCTAAACCAGGACTGAACTAGGACTGAACCAGGACTAAACCAGGACTAAACCAGGTCTAAACCAGGTCTAAACCAGAACTGAATAAGGACTGAACCAGGTCTAAACCAGGTCTAAACCAGGTCTAAACCAGAACTGAACCAGGACTGAACCAGGACTAAACCAGATCTAAACCAGAACTGAACCAGGACAAAAGCAGGTCTAAACCAGGTCTAAACTAGAACTGAACCAGGTCTAAACCAGGACTACACCAGGTCTAAACCAAGTCTAATCTTGGACTAATCTTGGACTTGAGAGAGAGACGGGACCCCGAGCCCGTGGAGCAGGGTGTCCACAAAGAGCAATCAGGTGATGGCTACGCTTTGCCCCATGGGGTCCTGGTTCAGTCCTGGCACTCAGTCCTGGTTCAGTTCTGGTTTAGTCCTGGTTTAGTTCTGGTTCAGTCCGGCATCACAGTTTAAGTCACGGAAACGGAAAATGGTTGTTAGCAATTTTTTCCATTATTCATTTAAACATAAAATCAAAAACTGAAAATACAAATCGTTATCTGTTTTTTCATTTTGGTTTTGGAGACAAATAATGAAGAAAATAGTTGTTCTTTCACTTTCTTATTTTTGGTTTTATTTTGAAAAATGAATGACGCATGATTCTGGAGATCTCAGATGAAGAGAAGAGGTTAGAGCGTTTCACTGGGTCATAAAAAAATCAAAAGTAGCAGTGCACGTGATCTATGAGGGTTAACTTGAAATATTAACAAAATGTAACCCTTACTAAAAAGGTTCATGACATCACAAGGTGGAACAGAGCATTTTGAGCTTCGGAGATGCAGACAGATGAATAATAAAGGATTACTCAAACACACGTAAAAGAGTAAAAGTCTGTTTTTGGCAACATTATAACATGACTTAAAGCTTACAGGAGGTAAAACAAGTTTGGAGTTTCTTTGAGTTTTTTTGTTTGCTACATTCCACGTGTCATTTGTAGTTTTGATGCCTTTTGTTAGACTCTACAACATAAATAACCATGGCAACAAAGAAGCAACATGCACGAAAAAGAAGAGAGGCTGCCAGTGTGCTCCATGGGCCCCTCCAACTATCAACAAACACACACACACAACAGTAGTATGGACTAGAGCAGTGATCTCCAACCTGTAGCTCGGGAGTTACCAGTAGGATTTCTGAATTATACGTTTTGCACAGAATAACTCCAATTGTATCGATTAAACCCCACTTTCCTTTGTAAACGTGTCATTTTGATGGCTAATTCTGTGTCATGGGTCATGTTCTGTACTTGTTGTTTTTGCTTATTTTGGTGTATTTTTTCCTGTAGTATAATGTGCCTTTGGTGTTTTATTTTGACATTTGTCCTGTCTGCTTGTAGTTTGAGTTTTACTTCCTGTCTGTTGATTGTTTGCCCCGCCCTGATGTTTTTCACCTGTATCCGTGTGCTTATATACTCTCTGTTCTTCTTTGCCCTTTGTTGGTCCTTTGTATTTGTATTTGTCTTTGTCAGAATCATGTCTGTTTAGTTTCTATTTTTGGATTTTTGGATTTGGTTTCTTCTGTTTTTTGGATTTGTTACATTAAACAACTGAAGCAGTTCTGCATTTTGGGTCCTCCCTCTGTTTCTATCTGACATTCTGTGCACTGATAACTGGATAATAGTTTATGTTTTATAGACATCTAACTGTACCTCATGTTCAGCTTACCATGGTGCTTATATGTACATTTCTGGCAACTGCTTAAATGAGTAGCTCTCTGGCATTTTTGTTTTACAAAAGTAGGTCGCTGCCCCATTGCGTTAAGCCCTGACAACTAAATATGTTGAATTAGACTAAAAAGATTCAATGCACATAAAAATATCAAATCTATGAGCTTTTGTATTTGCTGATTCTGGTTAATCACATGGTTATTCTAACAGTGCAAACATGTCTGTGACCAGCAGATGGCGCTACAGGACACACGTATCGTTTCTGTGCTGGAAGGAGAGCTTCAAAATGACTGGACTCGGTTTCAGATCATTTTAAAAGCATCACAGGATCACACACACAGAGAACACACGAAAAACATCCTCTGTCTAATCTGAAATGCACTCAAAAAATAAAACGTTTATTCAAAATAAATAGAGCAACCTTTTAAATGATTCTTATTAGGTTTAAACATATTTCAAGTAAATAAATATTAAGATAATTTAAATGATTAAAGATCATTTTAAGATTATTTGCTTTTAATCAACAATTAGGTAAAAAATTATATATATTGTAACATTTATTTATTTATTTATAATGTTGAATTTACATTTTAATGGACTGTATGCAACACTCTCAAGAACATCAAAGTGTTTTAGATGAATATTATATTGTGGGAATTGTGGGGATTTAAATTTTTTCAAGTGTGTTTTCATATTCTGATCATATATTACACTACTGTGTGTGATTCATGTGAGTCTTTCTCACATGAATCACATGACCCTGTGTTTATTGTAAAGCCTCATAAAGTCTCAGAAGTGCTCTAGTAATAACTGAAAATGTACATATCTGTCACACACACACGCACACACACACACACACACACACACACACAACTCTCACAACTCTCACGTACAGTATATGTAAACATACACACACAGTGGTGTTTGTGGCCGGTGCAGTAGCCTGATGTGTTATACACAAGTAGCCACAGGTTGAAATCCTCTGTGTCCTAAAGACCCTGACACTTTAAAACCTGCTGAGACCAGGGCTGGGAAATGAAATAAATCAAGTAAATGGGATTAATCCTGTTTTTTAAAGATAAAGATTTAGAAAAAATGCTAAATGGTGAAATGGAGGATTATTATGAAACAAGTTTACTCCTGACTTTGTTACTTGCAAAGCAGGTTATTGTGAGATTAGACATCTATGTAAAAGTTTTCTTAAATAGCTGCACAGAATAAGAATGCAAATGTAAAAGCATCCCCTGTTTGAAAGCAGTCTCTGCTCTCACTTCCATTAACATCCATTCAAATTGTAATCATCCAGGCTGTGCAGAAAATGTAGATTTTTTTTTTTTTTTTTTTTTTTTTGCCATACTGGCCATGCAGCTATATCATTAGTTTTTTGTTTTTTTTTACATTTCTATGATCATATTTTATCCTAGTGCAGTACTTCTGCTCTTGTACTTTGTTGCTTTCCATCACTGGTTAAAGCCTTACACCGTGGAGTGGACACAGAAATGCCTGTGGTCCTGAATGAGCCTCTGTCCATGTCATGACATATGTTTGTGGAGTCGTGCTTTTTACTTTTACCTCTAAAGTTTTTGTTCGTTTGTTTTTTCTTTTCCCCCCTTTGTCAGTGATCTCAGAATAAGACAGAGTTTTACTGTGTTTTAGTGAAAATCAGCCCTCATGGTAAACAAAAGTCTGCATAAAGATGACGTATGCTCTTTGTAAACTCCTTTAAACCGAGCTGCAGAGGCACAGGGAGGAGGAGACTGAGGAGAATAACCAAGCAGAGTTACATAATAGAGACTGAGCTCAGAGGTACACACTCTGCATCACAACTCTCACACACGAAAGCCCAGGAAACACACAGGAAGTAAGGTTAAAGGCACTGTATCTAATTTTTACTGTCCTAAAAACATGAAAAGTAGAAATAGTTCATGTAAAAATGTTTGCAGAGCTCTAAAGTTCTTCCTCAGTGACCTTATGCATTCCGAGTGTCCTCATTACTCACCACCATGAGTTTATGAGAGCTTTTCACTGCTCAGAGACCACAGGGGATTTTTGACATCACTGTAAAGCTAATAACAAGTAGCATGCTAACACACACCTCCTGATTACCACACAACAAAACACTTTATAATCAGATGCAGAAAGCAGAGGACTTAAACAATATATCTGTACTGGGGCAAGAACAACATTTACTAAAATTCATGGGGAAAAAATGGTGTGCAGATCCTTTAAGGTGCTTCTCCTCTGCATTTGACCCGTCCTTCAGGGTCTCTTCAGTGGGTTCAGTGGGTGTCATGAGCAGTGGGACAATGTGTCATACAACACAGCTGCTTACAAAACTGAATCAGAAATATTTACACTTGTTTTATCTCCTCTGGACCAAACATGTGGGGTCTCGTGTGAACAAATCTTCAACTTAAACACCTGACGATGTTCCCACTGAATATGACCTCTTTCTTCGCTTCCTTCTCCTTGATTCCTCTCCTCTGGGTGAAGAAGTCCTGCCCACAGACGAGACACAGGGAGGAACTTTACTGGTCTCATCAAAGAGACCAATAAAGTTAGATTCTTTTTCTGTTGTCAGCTCCTGAGGTTTCCTCCTTCATTCCATGGTTTTCTTTGGGACACATTTGATTGACAGCTGAAAAATGGAGAGTCAAGGAGAACGAAGCGAGGAAAGAGAATTGAGACGTGGCCTCGCTGTCCCTGTTTCAGTTCACATGGTGTCACACATGTGGGGTTTTGTAGCTTAAAATCTATATGTGGTTTTGGTGGCAATTTTTTGAGTCATTCTGACCAACCAAATGTACTTTTTTATCTGATACAGTTTCATAAATAACAGATATTTATGTTTGGCAGAGAGGGGAAGGTAGGGCTAACCAAATATAATACAAATTAAAAAGAACCCAACAACACCACTGGGCATAGCACAGAAACTAAACCTACATTTACTAAACTAAAATAAGGCTCAGAAGTTTGTTGTTGAAACACAGAGACAAGTGATTTACAAAATGTGAAATAATATATTATTACTATTATTCATTTGTTTCTTTTTGTTGGATTAACTTTAAGAGTAGACTATAGGACATTCACCTAACTGCCCATTAAAAGCTTCACCAAAGCAACTGTACAATAAGTTTGTCTTTAAAATATAAAAACAGCAGAAGCAAAGCAGCAGCTCGTTCACAGGGACAAAGCTCCACCAGATGACGTGCCGAGACCCCCCTGGACGTAAAACCAACTTTATATTTGATGCTTCACTTGTTAGTAGCCCGTTACATGAACCTAAACTAGTGATCAGCCAACAAACCACAGAACACACACTTGTCACTTCACGAGGCTTGAGGCCGAGCAGCCAGGGCCTCTGACAGCAGAACAGAGCAGAACAGAACAGTGGAGAGAGGGTAACAGCGGCGCTTGTAGTGATAAACATCAGATACTAACAGAAGCTTTTCATGAAGAGCCATAACTCTGATCAGGCACATCAGGACTCTAGGAGCGGTGGAGCATTAATAAAGCCATACGTTAAATTATAAACTTGCAAATTGTGCTTAAAGAACAGTGGTTGTTTACCTGTGCACAACAGGGCGGCAACCTATCCCAGAAGTGCTCCGAGGTCAGAATGAGACGCTGGGGGAGTGCCCCTTTATGAGCTCAGGTGACACCTGGTGACAGAAAGCAGCAGGTGCACACTGCTAAATATCTAGATTTCAATGTAGGTTCCTCATCACACACAGACCTGGAGTTGTGTTTAGTTTTGTTTCATCACACATGTTTAACACACAAACCCAACAAACAGAAAACACTCTGTTCCACCTTGTGATGTCATGTGGTAATGCAGGAAGTGCTCCACTGTGTTTTTAAACTCCACACACCTTCACTAGAATCATTTGGATCATTTCAGTGCTGGAATTGCCAAACTCTACTGAACAAAAGGTAAAAGGAGCTGTTTACGTGAAATCTAAAACACAACTCCAGGTCTGTTTCTGAGGAGGTAACAACATTCTAACATGACTTAAAGCTCCCAAGAGTCATTTTGTATAGCACCTTTAACTTAAAATGAAATGTGAATCCTTTTGTTTTTAATATATTATGTCACATTATTCATTATTCCATTCAAATAATTTAGGTGTATACAAATAAATCTAGCTTTTTTCATAACATTTTTTTCTTTTCTTTTTTTCAGCACATTTTTGGAAACTTGTTTTAGTTTGAACATTTCATTCAAACATGTATCTGAACAGAGGCGCAGATGCTCACGTCACGTACATTTCTCTCAAGTTCACATAGTTCTCTTCAGGCTCTTTCTGAACACCGGACACAGCCTCATTCACACCACACATGGATTGAGCAGGTTTTTTCAGCACTACAGTTCTGCCCGCATGGCCTCAAGCATGTTGCTCCTGTCACTTTCAATACCCACACTCAAACATGAGCCAAAAGCAAATATTTGTCAGCTCCTAAATGTATCAACAAATGAGTTCACACATCAAACAAGAGACTACACAGGTACACACACACACACACACACACATTGCTGACATGTCTTATCTGGTTTAATTTTCAAAAACACATCACATATCACAGTACAAAAGGAGTATTTATGTATTTTCTACTCCAAAACCTTTCCGTTTTCTTGAGCATAAATATTTTGGATACTGCAAAATCTACTTTGCAAATGGGAATGTGTACAATTATACTGCACAAACAATACAGACAGGTTTTAGACAAAGAAGTAAAGTTTTCCCAGTCCAGATTCTGATTCTCTGCGGTCCAGGAGAGAAGGAGTAAAACTTTTGAGCTGCAGAGTCAAATGAAACGAAAGAGCTCAGAAAAACACATGACGATAGTTTGAGAGTCTGGATGGTAAAACTTGATTTTGGGAGATGAACAGTTTTGAAAGTTAAACTGCATTTTTAGATTAAATCGAAATTAAAAGTGTGTTTTTGGTTTTGTGTGAGCTGTTTTTCAAATCATTTTCAGCTCATAAATGTGCCAAAGCGATTGCAAAAAACTGTAAAAGTTGAAAAAAGTGGTAACATATTTCAATTCACATTTTTGAGTTGGTGGGACTAGTTTTATCTGCCTTACTTCTCCAGACAGAGCACACGCTTTAACAAAATTTGACAAAGACGAGTGGATCTGAGACGCGCGGTCCGAGAAACAGTGTGGCTTTTCTCAGAATCAACAACCAAAGCACCAAAATATTAGCCTGATTCATCTGTTGGTTTCACTTCTTGAAACCGTCTGACCTCACAGTGTTAGAATTCGTTCGCTCGACGGTAGGCGGGTACTTTCTATCATTAAACCAACTGCTGCTATTTGGTCGTGACGTATGATAAAATTCACCAAACATTCTCTTTGTTCCAGCTTTAAATCCTCGATCTCAGGAATTGTTGCCGACACAGAATATAATATGGCTCTTTGCTGATTGGCTGGTGCCCGAACTCACACTTCCGGGGTTCTTACAAACCATCTAGTGTATTCCGATTCTTGACGTAGTCGCTGGAGAGAAATGAAATTGAGTGGAGGCACTAGGTGGCAACAGCTTGGCTACCAAAATATGACTTGTCTTAGGTAAAAGATTAGATGAGATTAAAAATGCTTGCTTTGATGCTGATTCTGGGAAAACACATGCTGTTTCTCGGACCGTGCGTCTCAGATCCACTGGCAAAATTTTGTCAGAGTGTGTGGTTCTGTCTGGACAGGTAAAATCGAGAAGGTTAAGTAGTCCCACCAACTCAAAAACATGTTAATGAATTTCCTTTGGGATAAGAAAGTATTCCTAATCTAACCAAAGAAGTTCTGAATGATGAGAGAAATTTAGAGAGGACGTCTTCCTCATAGACCTGTGATACAAAGAAGCGGCTGTGGTTGAATCTGAAGTTTGGACAGAGGATTTTCACGTTCTATGGTCCAGAACCAGACTCTTGTAGCCAGGCTGGCGCCACCTACTGCCTCCGCTCAATTTCATTTCTCTCCAGCAACTAGGTCAGGAATCAAAATACACTAGATGTTTTGCAAAACCCCCGGAAGTGCAAGTTCGGGCACCAGCCAATCAGCAAAGAGCCATACATTCTGTGTTGGCAACAATTCCCGAGATCGAGGATTTAAAGCCGGAACAAAGAGAATGTTTGGTGAATTTTGTCAAGGAAAAAGACGTTATTGTCCTTTTTCCTACGGGATTTGGGAAAAGCTTGATGTACCAGTTAGCCCTGTTAGCGACGCATTACATACATCATGACCAAATAGCAGCGATTGGTTAAATGAAAAAAAGTACCCATCTACCGTTGAGCGAAAGAATTCTAACACTGCAAGGTCAAATGGTTTCTACGAAGTAAAACGAAGTAAAACCGGCTGATGAATCAGGCTGAGACTCTAGTGGATTCAAACAAAACGTAGAAGAGACTGGCTGCTCTGGTCGATTTCTATCGGGAAAACATCTGGACTGAGGCGAGACGGAGCCATAAAGTCAGTTTACAGCAGCCAGTGGTGTTGAAGACTGAGGGCAGCTGCACACGCTTCTTACTGAAGAACTTTATGGAGGTGGGCTTCCGGAGATAACCAGAGACAAGAAGGTTCAACAGCCTATGACACGTTTTTATGATTCTCTCATTTGGACTTAATTTGGTTGGATTAGAACTGTTGTAAAAATTGTAAAGAAATTATAGCTTCACACAAATCAAGAAGAAATTTCTCTCACACCTCTGTCTCTCTCTCACTCTCTCGTCTTCATCCTCTCTTGGTTTCCGTCTGCCCCTTTCTGTCTCTTCTCTCAACGTGTCCCTCTGTCTTTCTTGCTGTGTCTCCTCTTTTCTTTCTTCCCATCGTTTTCCCACCCCATTTGATCATTTTTCATATCTTCTCTCCTTCTCCTTCTTTCCTAAAACCCTCTTTCCTCTTTATTGTCTCCCACTCTCATCCTTCTCTCTCTGATCTGATCTCCCTACTTCCCCTCCCTCTCCTTTCCTCCTTTCCTCTCTCTCTCTCTTTCCCTCTCTCTTCCTCTCTCATTCCCTCCTAATCCTCCCTCTCTTCTCTTCTCTCTCCTCTCTCTCTGTCTTCTGTTTTTCTCTCTCTCTTCTGTCTCTTTTGTCACTCTCTCAGCTCAGCGCGCTCTGAAGTTGCCCACAGAGCTGTTCCAGTTTTTTGTTTTTTTTCTACATTTTTTATACATACAGAAAGCATCAAATGTATAAAGCAAGATGTATGTAAGAAAAAGAAAAATGAAGAAAAAAGAAATACTACTTTGCTTTGTAGAAAGCTGCATATCTTTGACGTCTTAAGTGTGTATCTAAAAAGTAGAAAGTAGTAAAAATAAATGAATAAAAACACACTGAATACTGTTCGATTTTGTCGCTTAAGTAAAAGTACAGACACCGGAACAAAAAGTACTCAAGAAAAAGAAATTCCTCATGAAAAAGTCTGAAATACTTAAGTAAAATATTAAAGTGCCAGTTTAAGAATGTACTTCAAGACTAAATTCACTCAGTACTTCACTTATGATTTTTGTTGAATTTTGTTCAACAGAAACAACTGAATTACATTTTGTATTTGTATTTTTCTTTGCTCAAATTACAAATGTGTTCAAAATAAACCCTCAGCCTTTTCAGCAGGTCTCAGACAATAATACAAAATATTTTTACTTTTGAGTCCAGTTCAAAAATGTAGTGCGGTAGAAAGTACACATACCTGCTCTCAGATGTAGTGAAGTAAAATTAAAAAGTATCCATTTTAAAATAAGTACAGACACCTAAAATGTATACTTAAGTGCAGTACTTTACTACTTTTACTTTGTTATATAAATTCAGGAACCTGGACAAGTTTGGAAAAGTATTTAAAAGAGAAATAATGAGAAAATACCTGGAGGAGAGAGACTGGTGCTCGTCAGAACACAGTGTGATGTCAAGAAGAGCGGCTGGTCCAGTGTACTGTCCAAATGAGAGGATGAGTATATAGTTTTATGTTTATCATGTATAATATATGTAGTATCTGTGTAGTAGGAAGTCTTATTCTGTGGTGAGAGGGAGGGCATCTGCTTCGTCCACCTCATTTTTAAACCATGCGTGTGTGTTTTGTCTGTTATGTGACATTTACATGCAGGTTTGAAATAAATATTATGATTAAAACTAAAAAAATATGTTAAAGGTCCTATTATAGGCAAATTTGAGAGCTTTAAGTCATGTTATAATGCTGTTACCTCATCAAAAACAGACCTGGAGTTGTGTTTTGTTTCATTCACACATGTTTGATTAATTCTTTTTTATCAGTCTGTCTGCATAGCTCAAAATGCTCTATGTTATTAGGTTTTGTTTTTTTCAGACCAAGAGTTTGTTTTCGTACCTGAAGTTTGGAGAGTGGTCACGTGATGTCTCTGTGACGTGTCCGCTCAGCTGATTTATACAGGTTTTGGCACCGTCTTCCCACCAGTGGAGGCAGGACGACCACAGGGAGCAGTCCAGACTGTCAGGTATGAACACAAACTCTTGGTCTGGAAAAAGAACCTAATAACATAAATTATCGGAAGACCAAATGGAGTGTTTTCAAGTTATCAGCTACTTTTTACCTTTAGTTCTGCAGAGATCGGCAATTCCAGGGCTGAAATGATCCAAATGATTCAAAAGAAGGTGTGTGAAGTTTAAAAACACAGTGGAGCACTTCCTGTAATACCACATGACATCACAACGTGGAACAGAATGTTTTTCGTTTGAGAGAAGAAAAGTCTAAATCTGCAGGGTTTCTGTGTTAAACATGTGTGAATGAAACAAAACACAGCTCCAGGTCTGTTTGTGATGAGGAAACTACATTTGAACATAAAACAGAATATGGTGTGATATGGGCTCTTTGCACTGTCACTTCACTCTACTGCGCATGTCTCCTGCAGAAAGAGCCTCTGCTCTGTCTGTATCATGTCAGTCGATCACACCATTACTTCTGCACCACTGAACAATTTGACATTTAAACAAACTTATAAAGACTAAGAACACTGAACACAAATGCCTCCCAAAAGAAAATAGTATTTTGCAGATTACAAGCTGCAAGTCGTGAAATCTGCAGCTGAAAACGATAATCGAGCAGCAGAAAGAAATTTTGGAGTGAGCGAGAAACTTGTGACACCGGGAGGATGCACCATGAAACTTTCCTGAAGTCACTGGATGGATGGACAAAGTCTGGACTTCAGTGACAACGAAACCATCCTGTCAGGATTCAGAAAGACCAGAATAATTCTAACTGGAATTGATGCTGAGTCTGACGACAGCTACACAGACGAAGAGGAAGTGTCGCTCTGTTTACCTCCGGAGGTCACGGAGTTGCTCAGAAGTGACACCGAGGATGAAGAATTGAATGGATTTAGTGATTTGGAGTGAGATGGAGAGTTTGGTAAACTTGTTCTGTTCTGTTGTTTATGTTATATTTATCTGAAGAACTGTTCATATGTGACATTAACAGTCTGTTGTTCTCTCTTCTATTGTTTTTACTAGAACTTGACTTTACACATGAATTGCTGGTTCCTGGTCTCTGATTTTATAAAATAAATTTCCCCCAAAAAGTGCGACTTATGTATGTTTTTTTGTTCTTCATTACGCATTTTTTGGCTGGTGTAACTTATACTTTGGCACAACTTATAGTCTGAAAAATACGTTAGATGAAGAAAACTGGGACATTTTCTAATTTTTCCTAGATTTTGTCAGACTTAATACTGTGAACAGAGTCTGCCGGAAGTTGTCATCGCATGTTTCCAAACGTCTTCCTTGTTTGTGATCTAAGTGTGAATAGAGCCTCTATAGAAGCAATAGAAAACTGTGGGGTCTGCTTAGTGCACCTTTAAGATCTGTTTATATTTTGTAGTGCAGCGGCCTGTGTCTATGATGTCACTGTAAAAATATTTCATTCATTGTATTTCCGGTGTAGGATCTGTCCCACTTCAGCACCACAACACAGCACTGCTCTGCCCTCGTGCGGAGTGTTGCATAATTCATGCACGGGCAGAAACAAGACCACGTGGGCAGCCTGATCTCTGAATGAAGCAATTCAGCACGATGGGGCTTTTAGGGTCCGCTCGGAAAATGCACTTCCACCCACCGTGATGACTAAACACACCACAGATAAGAAGAAAGATTAGATGAAAAACATATACTGCGTGTGTGGAGTCTGTACGTGTAAAGTGGACTCCTGCTTTTGTTCGAGTTTTTATATATGTAGCTTTTCTTGTAGGGGGTCCGCCACAAACTTGTTTCCATGGAGATAGTATTTCTTTGCCTGATTCGTGGCACAGTTTTGCATTAAACTAATTTATGCTGCATTTATTAAAGCACAAAAGCTTTAGTGCTCAAAAATATATTGCAAACCAGACATGCCTACGTGAGGGAGCTGACCTCTCCACAGATCTGATTCATAACTTGACCTGGTGGTATTGTGGGCGACTTTGCTCCGTGGAAATAGATACATTTAATGCCATACTGGGGAATATTCTAAACAAACCAAGACAAGCAAGTGGCAAACCGTCAACTAAGAAGTTATTTAGTGCACCTTTAACATTTTATGGGGAACTAATTTATTCATGTAGGTCTAGGGGAACTTAAAATGGATGTGAAACGCCACAGCAAAAACTAGAGGGTTAAAATTTCAGGGTCAAATACTTCAGAGTTATTTTGAACACAAAAGGTGTTAGTTTAACTATTTGAAAGTTGAATGGGGGATTGAGTTGGGGTTATTTGCCAGAGTTGATATGGTTGAAGACAATTCAAAATCCCCTAGTGTTCATTCAACTTCCCTTAGTCTTAATTTGGCACCTCCCCCACCCATCACTTCAAACTCCTGTGAGAGAAGACCAGTTTGAACCAGTTTTGTACATAATTTCATCTTAAATTAACTAAAATAAAGTAACTCTACAAAGTGTTATCCGTTTACTAACAAAACATTAATATAACTCTTGATTTTGGGGTTAACAGGAACTTTGGTCCAGTGTTACTTAATTAACATTTCCAAAAACATTAAATTAACTCTAGAACAGATTGGACTCATATGAACTCTGAGAAAATGTTCAAATTGATTCTGTGAGAGTCAATTTTAACGCTACACTTTTTGCTGTGTAATGATTTTTCTGTACTATTATATCCATACTAGATCTGTCCACTATTAACTTACGGAAGTTCAAAGTTTTTATATATGTATTGTTGTGCTTTTGTAATCATATGCAATATATATCTACTACATGCACTTTCTGTGTTCTCAATAAAAATATAATGTATAATAATAATAATATTTGGAATTCTATGTAAACCAGCGTACATTTATACTGTATTTCAACTGAATGCTGTTATGCTGATATCAGGCTTTTTTAATAATGTTGGAAACTGTAGTTGGCTTTATTATGACCTTTACATTAGTCTAAGGTGACCAGATAAAAAACTGGGACATTTTGTGGTGGTTGGTAATAATAAAATTGTGAAACAAGTGCGTAATTCAGGAAAATTGTTCTGCGCTCTATGTGAGTCAGTATAGTCGCATTTTCTTTGTGTTTTGGTCATTTTTAAGCAGTATTTTTGTCTCTCTTTCCTGTTGGCAGAGATCAGATTGGTCAAAAATAGGGACACCTGGGACATTTCTTGTATAAAACTAGGACAAATCAATGGTTTTGGATAAATCTGCAGGGGATACAGGGCTCAAAACTGGGACTATCCCGGGACTGATCACCTTATATTAGTGTAATTTAAGACATCAATGTAAAACAAAATAAATGTTTTGAATGAGAAATAGTCTTTAAAATGTCGCATATTAAAGGAAATCAAAAAGAAACACGGGAGAGGTCATTGATAGAAAATAAAAGTCTTACGGATCTATTCTATTGTATTTGTATATTTATTTTTGTATATTTTATCTTTAATAGTTACGTTTTACACTTTTATATTGTATTTGTATATTTATTTTTGGATATTTTATCTTTAATAGTTACTTTTTACACTTTAGTATTGTATTTGCATATTTATTTTTGGATATTTTATCTTTAATAGTTACTTTTTACACTTTAGTATTGTATTTGCATATTTATTTTTTGATATTTTATCTTTAATAGTTACTTTTTACACTTTAGTATTGTATTTGCATATTTATTTTTGGATATTTTATCTTTAATAGTTACTTTTTACACTTTAGTATTGTATTTGCATATTTATTTTGTATACTTTATCTTTAATAGTTACTTTTTACACTTTTGTATTATAGTTGTACATTTATTATTCAATATTTTAAGTTTAATAGTTACTTTTTACACTTCGACATACCCACGTTGCGTTTCTTCGCAATTTCCCGTATGTCTTTTTCGCTATGACATTGAACGTAATCCCCCGTTGCCATGACTCCGAGCTCATCACACGCGCCGCGCTGAAACAACGCCTGCGCACCGTCCAATCAGAGCACGCGACGGCTCTGACGCAACGTGGGATGTGGCAGCGGCAGAGCGGAGTGTCAAAACCGGTCCCCTCTACGTCCTGCGCCATAGAGAAAAATCCGGAGGTGCTTCCCTTATCCTGTATTTGCGCTTTTACGATACAACAAGATGTCTGACTGCGTACACGGGTAAGTACAATGTTTACGCGCCTTTTAGTCAGGAAAATTAGCAATATTCTTCAAGCGACATCAGTTCGTAGCTCTTCTCTGCGATGAATCCACGCGAGACATTTCCTTTTAGCTTTGCCGTTTCAGATTCCACGCAGTAAACCGAATTACGACGCAAATATTGCTCTTGAACGCGCGCAATTCATTTAACGATGGACGAACGATTAACTACGTAAAACCGTGCAACTGTTGAGGCGGGAAGCGCGCGGTATCCTCACGCGCCCTTCTAGATTATGCTGCTTTATTGTGATGACTGTTGAATTGTTGTCACTAGAATTATTTTGTGTAAACGCTCGGGAATGTTCGGGAATGTCGTATTTTGCTAGCAGGTGCGCGTACACTCCTTTACTGCGGTTGAGTCAATACATTTCTGTTAGATCGATATCCTTACACCTAACCCAATTGTTGGATGATTTACGCGAATATTTAAATTAAACTGTTTTTATTTTTATGTTTTATTTTTCACTTTTTCTCGTTAGAATCCAAATTTAACCGCACAAAACTTGGGATATTCGTTCGTTTTGTTGTGGATTGATGTTGAGGAGACGACTGCTGCGTCGTGACGTAATTTGGGAAACGTGCGGCGGATGGTTGATGAATGGTCTCGCGACGTGTGTGGTGGAAATTTTTAGTTACGGCTGATGAAAGCTCCACGTGGTACATCACATCCCCGCGTGGAGGTGACACGGAGCACGTACGACCAAAAGGGGTTTTATGTAAACCTTCCGTTTTTCTTTGTATTTTTTTCTTTTACATACAAACAAAACGGAACCTTTATAAAAGTATACAGTTCACATGAAAAAAAATAAAATAAAAATACGACAGTGAATAAAAACACATTGACATATAAAAGGGACATTTTCAAAGCTCTAATTTAAAAGGAATAAATTAAAACCATTCAAAAAGGACATAAGAAAACCAACCCTCTCTCTCTCATTCACACATGTTTAACACAAACAAATTCAGGCTGATTTAGGAGAAGCTGTTTTTTCCATTATTCATCTAAACGCAAAATCGAAAACTGCATAAACAAATTGTTATCTGAGATAAATAATGAAGAAAATTGTTGTTTTTTGGTCCGGGTACCATTCGTTGGGATGGGAAAACAGGTTATTATTTCATTATTCTGTTTCAGTGTCAAACCAAAAAAAAAAAAAAAAAAAACTTATTTCGACCTCTATTTCCAATATTTAATTTAAAGTTTATTTCAGATAGCACCAATTAAAACCAGTCTCTGTGCCTATTTCAATTTTGATATTATATTCTCTGTAGTTTTTTGCCCCTTACAGTTCGATGCTGTTTAAAGTTTATCTACTCGCTGCTACTTTTCTCGTCATGGAGTTCAACAGTGATTTTCTAGGATGCGAAAGTAAACACATCGCTATAAATGAAGATGACATGGTTGTACACATAATTGCAATGATTTTTCAGTTAAGTCCTTCTAGCAGCAGAACTTCATATAAATCAGAGAAATGAAAATATCCAAAGTAAAATAGGCTGTATTTTTGATTGGTGTTATTTGAAATAAACTTCAAATTAAATATTGGAAATAGAGGTCGAAATGTTTTTGACACTAAAGCAGAATAACGAATTAACAACCTGTTTTCCCATTTTATTGTTGTTCGTTCTTAATTGTAATTCAAAAGTGCGAATGGTACACGGACCTTTTTTCATTTTCATATTTTTGGTTTTATTTTGAAAAACGAGTGACCGAATGATACACGGATTGTCTGTGGTCGACTGATGTCATTATTGGGGCGAGAACGTGAGTTCAGTTGGTACAGTGTTTGCCCACTGACAGGTTGGTGGTGTGATTCCAGCTCCCTCAGATGAATGCTATCATTATGTCCTCGGGCAAGACACTTAACCCCCCTCGCCCCCAGCGTCTGTGTGTACACTGGTGTATGAGTGCGTGTGTGAATGGGTGAGTTGTTCCTTGATGTAAAGCGCTTTGAGAGTGTGAAAGTGGAAAAGTGTGATATAAAATGTTTTACTGTATTAGGAACGAATAGGGATGTAACAATAACGGAAATATCTTGATATCATATTGTCAAACTTCTCACAATGATATCGTGGACCATCACAATATATCAAATTACAAGTCTCTTTGCTTAAATTAAGAGTTATGGTGCAGCAGCAGCTAAAAAAAAAAAAGACAGAGGGAACTACATAGACCATGATCCTTTGCTCCATTTTAGTGTCAACTACAAGAAGAAATAACAGTTCTAAGCACTTTTAAGTCTTAGTTCTTTGGAGTAAGTCTTGTCAAGGCATTTCAAGAGGAAAAAATTGCATATTAACAGTTTTAGCTGTTTAGCCTCCACAAAATATTGCAATAAATATCGTACTGTGAGATGTATATCGTGAAAATATCGTACCGATTTGGATATTGTTACATCCCTAATCATGAGCCTCCCTACCATATCGTGAGCTTTTCCACAATATCGCAGTCATACCGTGATGTTCATACAGTGACAATATATCATGAGATTGGATATCGTTACACCCCTAGGAATGAACGATTTTATTAAAGATGCATTGTGTAACTTTTCTGGTGGAGCGTCCGTCAAATGCTTTTGTATTTGAGATGTTATTGCTTTGTTTGGAAAACTGTTCTATTATTACGGAGACCAAACCAGATTGAGTTACAGGTCAGATCTGTGGAGAGGTGACCTGCTCACACAGTCAGAATACCTGTTTTTCTAGACATTTTTGAGCTATAAAACTATGCATGATTGGATAAATGTAAAATAGAGCTGTTTAATGTCATACTGTGGAGCATTCCAGGCAGAGCAATGATATACTTATAAGAAGCAAGTGACAGATTCTCCACCAGAAAAGTTACGCAATGGATTTATTGTTAATAATCACTTAGCCTCCCTAATTCATGATAAACTCTTTGTACATTATGAATCAAGTCTTTGCTCATACTTTAGAAGGCTCATAGGTATATAAATATATCAATATTTGGGGTGGGACATGTTAATTACGATTCACTCATTACAATAAAAATATTAACGCATGCCAAACAATGTGGAACGTTTGTCAGTGCACCATGTTGTAGTATGCCAATTATACTGAAGCACACAGTTCAGACTACTACAACAGTGGAACAGGAAAGCCCCCTGGATCTGCTGGAGGGTAAAAAATTTTTTCTAAAAAACGACATGATGGAAGCATTGATAAAGGTGTCTCAAAGCACCTCAAACCTACGATTCCATTTAAACACAAAACATGTGACAGCGAGCACAGAAACACGACGTTCAGAAAGTAACAACTTAAAGTAAAATGGTGCTTTGTCTTTAGTCTCTAGGGATCTTACCTTTGTGTTAGGTTTGGCCTGATTCATCAGCCGGTTTCGCTTCATAAAAACAGTCTGACCTCGAAGCATTACAATTTATAGAACTTTTTTCATTTAACCAGTCGCTGCTATTTGGTTGTGATGTATGTAATGTGCCACTAACGGGGTTAACTGGTATATTAAGCTTTTCTCAAATCCCGTAGGAAGAAGGGCAATAACGTCCCCTGGATGAAATTCACCAAAGATTCTCTTTATTCCGGCTTTAAATCCTCTATCTCTGGAATAGTTGACAACATAGAATGACTCTTCGCTAATTGGCTTGCACTTCTGGGGTTTTTGCGAACCGTCTAATGTATTCTGATTTCTGACCTCTTCCTCGCTGGAGAGTAATGAAATTGAGTGGAGGCACTAGTGGCACCAGTCTGGCTAAACTTTATCTACTATTTTGAAATGAGCTTGAGTTTAAAAGCCATGCCTGTGTGTATTATTAGATGAAGTCATCCACTGAAATTCATTTACATAAAATAGATGTTGCTCTTGGGGTAAATATTGATATGTGATTAGGTGAGATTAATTAATTACAAAGCGTGACAGAACTTAAGGTGTACAGAAGTAAAAACATGGCCCATATTACACCATTTTCTGACCTTTTGTTTTCTCATATATTGTTTTCTCATCACAGACATACTTGGACTTGTTTAAAGGACAAACTCTGCATGCTTGTCACACTTCATAGGTGTGGTTCAGTGTTGTGCAAGTTCACACTTTTCATGAACTAGTTCAAAGTTCAGTTCACACTTGTTCAAAGTGAATAGTTCACGTTCATAGTTCACAATTTTAATTTTGAACTAGTTCAAAGTTCAGTTCATTTTATATTTAGATGAGATCTGTAAATGAAAGGCTGCATTTATTTTTCAAACTGACTTCTAGTTTACAACAACTTTACAAGATACACTGTTGGACAAGTGACTTTAAAACCGTAATGTGTTATTTATGACTTGTTACTGTCATTTCAAAGTCATTTGTTAAATATTACTGTATTTAAAATGTAAAACATTACATGACTATTGCAGCACTTTTAATTTACTCTGACCAAAAGAACTGTTAAGATGCTGAACTTTTGCACCATATATGGACTGAACCAGGACTGAACCAGGTCTAAACCAGGACTAAACCAGGTCTAAACAGGACTAAAACCAGAACTGAACCAGGTCTAAAACCAGGACTAAACCAGGTCTATACCAGAACTGAACCAGCACTAAACCAGGTCTAAACCAGGACTAAACCAGGACTAAACCAGAACTGAACCAGGACTGAACCAGGATTGAACCAGGACTGAACCAGGACTAAACCAGAACTGAATCAGGACTAAACCAGGACTAAACCAAGACTGAACCAGGACTAATCCTGGACGAGAACTTGGAATCTAGGAGCGCCCCTGAGAGAACCCCGAGTGCGATCGGGCGTCAGCTGCGTTTATCTCGGTGGAGCGCGGACTTCTGCGTCGGTCCTTTCGCTCAGGATCACGGTCTACGCGGGCGCACCTCCGGCGTTTCACCGCTGCTGATATCGCGGTGATTTTAGCAAATTTGTATGAAGAAAAACGAAAAACCCACCATTTCAATCCAGGTTGAAAAAGCATTGTGACGCGCGTTACTGACATTTGTACCAAGTAAAATAATCGCGCGCGGAGCAGCACGTCCTGTGCGTGTAGATTTCAGAAAATAGGATCCATCCTATTTTTTGACGCTCTACACGAGCGTAGGCGCGTATCCCCGTCAAAATCCACAGAGAGCATGGATCTATTGTTGTATTTGTGCATTTACCATCAGCACATTGTGCTTCCTGGGCAGTTGTGTATCATGTGAAAGAGCCCAGATCCACATAGACTGTTAATTAGTGCTTTGAAATTTACTTTTGAAATCCTTGCGTTTGCCGTGGTCAGCCTGTACAGAAGGTAAATACAAGCAGCTAAACGCGCCCAGTCAAGTTTGATTGACTTCCCATTGAGAGACACAAGAGCCCGTACGTTCCGCTAAAGCTGCCGGTTTCGCGAGGTGAAGTGCGAGCAGATCGTCACTCGTCAGGTGAAAACAAATTCCGACGAACCCCAACAGTGACGTACGTCGTTCATCACACATAATTTGAACAAATTCACGTTCAAGTTCTTGATTTACAAAAGTGTTGCGTTCAGTTCAAAGTTCACTGAAAAATGAACGTGTTCAATGAACGCGTTCTTTTCAACTCGTTCATGCACAACACTGGTGTGGTTAATACAAATATAGACAGGTTCCATGTTTCTCCCTCCTCCCGGACTCTGACTCATGTTTATAGCTTGTCCCAGGTGACTGTGAACGCAGCAGGATGTGACATGTCTTTGGGATCAAGTTGGAAATTTGTGTCAAGCAATTTGTGTTCACTGACTGTCTCCAGACAGGAAACCACACCTCCGGGATTTCTCTGCTCCAATTCACCATTCACTTACATAAAACAAACAAAAAGACTTGCATTGTAGAGGTTAAACAAGGAAAATGAATACAAGGAAGTGTTAAATCATGCGTAGAAGTTAGAAATTAACAAAAAGTAGTGCTCTGTTAATATGTAGTTCAGTTCCAGGGCTTGCTTCAACACACATTTCTACACCAGTACCACAAACATGTAGCAAAAGGGTAAATCAGTGTCTTGCTCAGTGACACAATGACATTTGAACTTGAACCTTTTGGCTCTGTTGTTAAAAAGTCAATATTCCGCTATTTCCTGATCTATGTTCTAATGTAGTTTCCTCATCAGGAACAGACTACAGTAATGGAACAGTAATGTGTAAAAACTTCATGGGGTAATATGTAGTAACTTCATGGGGTAATGTGTCGTAACTTTATGGGGTAATGTGTAGAAACTTCATGCGTAGTAACTTCATTGGGTAATGAGAACCGATTAATACCTCATGACCAGCTCCCGATCTGCAATCTTACGTCGCAAGAATATCAAACCTGTTTGAAATCCAGTCGTCTCTCGTTAGGGTTTCACACTGTTGAAGTCATTCATATAGTTTGAGAACATAAATCATGACTGTGAACTTTTAAACCCTGTCATTTTATAACCATATCCATATATCAGGTTATGTTAGGACAGGTCGTGATGATTCATACTTCCTAAAAATCCTAAAAATAAGACATTGGATCCTCTTGTTTACAGTGTAATATTATCCATGTGACACCAAAAGATTCAATTCTCCTTCTTGTTTTCATTCTTCTGTCTCTCTCCACCTCCCACTGTTACCCCATCTCCTTTTGCACTTTTCATTTCTCTCATTCTGTCCCTCCTCCTCTTTCTTCACTCATCTCTCCCCCTCTTTTGTCATCCACCCATCCCACTCTTCTGTTCCCTTACTTCCCTCTCTCTTTTCTTTTCACTCCCCTACCCAAATCTTTCATATCCGCTCCCTGATCTCTCTCTCTCTCTCTCTCTTTGCAGTGTGAGTTACGAGTTATGTCGCGAGACGGCAGACTGGCTGATGTCTCAGACTCAGGTCCGGCCTGTGGTTGGGATCGTGTGTGGGTCGGGTCTGGGGGGTCTCGCCGAAATGATCAAAGACCCGGAAATCTTCAAATACTCCGACATCCCAAACTTCCCCAAAAGCACAGGTTTGTTTACACTCCTCCTTCTTTCCCTCTCTCTGTCTATCCCTGTCTACCTATCCCTACCTAATGTGTCTCTGTCTCTCCCCTCTCTATTTCTCCTTTTCTTCTCCCTTTCTTCATCTCTCTCTTGCCCTGTCTCCTTCTCTTTCTCCCTCTCTTTCTCTCTCTCTCCTCTCTCTCCCTCCCTCTCTCTTTCCTCTCTCTCTCTCCCTCTCTCTCTCTCCCTTTACTCTCCTCTCTCTCTCTCCCTTTCCTCTCCTCTCTCTCTCTCTCCTCTCTCTCTCTCTCTCTCTCTCTCCTCTCCTCTCTCTCTTTCTCTCTTCTCTCTCCTCTCTCTCTCTCTCTCTCTCTCTCTCTCTCTCTCTCTTTCCCTCTCTCTCTCTCCCTTTCCTCTCTCTCTCTCTCTCTCTCTCTCTCTCTCTCTCTCTCTCTCTCTCTCCTCTCTCTCTCTCCTCTCTCTCTCTCTCTCTCCCTCTCTCTCTCCCTTTCCTCTCCTCCCTCTCTCTTCTCTCACCTGAAACTTCCCCAAAAGCACATGTTTGTTTACACTCCTCTTTTTCTCACTCTCTCTTCCTCTCTCTCTCTCTCTCTCTCACACACACACACACACACACACACACACACTCACACACTCACACCCCACACTTCCCTAAAGGCACAGGTTTGTTCACCCCCCCATCTCTCTCCTCTCTCTCTCTCCCCTCTCTCTCTCCCTCCCTCATCACAGGTTTGTTTACACTGTGAGAGCTTCAGTTCCTCTTTATTTACAGTGAGACAGTTTTACTCCTATTTCCATTTTACAGTCAGAACAAAAAGTCCCACACAGGACATTTATTCAGTTCAACTCAAGTTTATTCATACAGTACATTTAAAACTACTTCAACTCACCAACGTGCTTCACATAAAAGTCAACAAAAACAGAAGAAACAGATGCATATATACAGATAACACAATACATGTTAAAACTACAATGAAACATTAAGATAACCTGAACAGCTTGTACTAAATGCCAATATAACAAGCCTGTTTAGAGTTTAAAATGACTTTATATGTAGAATTTTATTTGATCATAATTCCAGATGCTTACAAACATTAACTGAACTCAAACTCTCTTACCAGTCCATTCAGGTGTACCCCAGGGTAGTGTTTTCAGACCAGGTATTGTTTACACTTTTCAAATGATCTGTTGACTGTTTTGGACACTGCCATCACACAAAAGTCATGATTTACTCCAGTAATAATAACAATAGTAAAAACAGTTCAGCAAACAGATAAAGAGCATACTCAGATTTACCTGTGTCTGTTTTTGTCTCTGTCACTCACTGTCCCTCGTGTTTTTGCAGTCCACGGTCACGCTGGTCGTCTGGTGTTTGGGATGCTTAAAGGAAAACCCTGTGTGTGTATGCAAGGACGCTTCCACCTCTACGAAGGATACCCCATACAGAAGGTAAACAACAACAAGTAAACAAAGTTGAAGTACTGTTAAGAGTAAAAAGATTTACACCACTGCATGAAAATGAGGTGAGGCGAGGCAATGCAATAGATTTTTATGTAGTGACAAATATTCAGTATACTTTGTCTTTGAGCGTGTTCGGACTTTGTGGTGACATCATGCTGGGAGTGTTTCACATGTATCATTACGGCGGAATGTTCATCAGTTACAATGGTAATTCAATGCACAGGCACTGGCAAAAAAGAAAAAAACACATCTTCAGGACTAAGTAAAAAACTGAAAGACTAACTTGTGACTGTAAGGTTACTTGAGAGGGACTTGAACAGCTCAAGTCAGATCACCTGTTGGAGTTCTAAATGGTCCGTGTGTTTTCAGATCACCCTCCCTATGCGCGTGTTTAAGCTGATGGGCGTCCAGACCATGATCATGACCAACGCTGCCGGAGGTTTGAACCAGGACTATAAAGTGGGAGACGTCATGATCATAAAAGACCACATCAACATGCCGGGGTTCGCCGGAGTCAACCCCCTGTGTGGACACAACGAGGACAGGTACGACTCACGAACGGACGGAGGGAGGGACGGAGAGAGGGAGAGAGATAGAGATAGAAAGGGAAGGAAGATGAGAGAAGAGAAATACAGTGATCTGGCAGAAGTCCCATTGGTACTGTATGTGCAGCACTGCAGATGTGATTCATAGTCTGTGTAAAGAAACCCACAGTGTTCAGCTCCAGTCAAATGAAGCTCATCGAGGATGGCGGTTATAGTGGCTAATTTGCTTCCAGGGACCATATTTGGAAATCCAGTCGCCAAACCAAAGAGCCTATTGAAGGTACACGCCCCTTCCCGCACTGCTGGTTTTTAAGGGGCGTGCACTTAGCAACAAAGCTGTAAATTAACTGGAGGGACCTCCGAATAAAACCAAATAAAAGTTTAGTCACATTTTATGTTCATTTGGTTTTAACTCAAACAGGAGTTTAGTCACCATTTAAGCTCCATTAAATTATATCATTTAAAGTTCATAAAATGAAGTTTGTGAAGTTTAAATATTTGAACTGTGGAGTGAAGAGTCTTGACTCCCGACTCTTAACTTAAACACTTGTTACAAGGCCAAGCCCACAATTCAGTGGGGCTGATAATCATTAAAAAGTCAATAACTAAGCCATGCTAGGAATGAACACACATTTCTTGTGAATTTGCCAACCATTTACTAACATCCAGATTGTACTTTAAAGTTAAAGCCGCTGTACCTGGTTTTCATGGTCCTACAAACATGAAAGCTAGTTCATTTGAAACCTTTCTCTTTTACCTTATGCATTCAGAGCATTTGAATTATTCACCACAATGAGTTTATAATAAATAATAATAAAACATTTTTATTTATAACAAACTTTTATACTGTTGTACAAGCAGCAATGAAGAATACAAAAAGCATAAAAATAGCAAACAGAGCCTGGACTTTGTAACATCCACAGGGACCTGCCTCAGGGTCTAAGGGTGTGGGACGCTCGTATGGGGTTAAAAGTTCTGAAATGCAACTTGGTGCAAGACCTAAATGAACTTTAAAAGTGATCAATAAAACCTTAAAATCGATTCTAAAACACACGGGCAGCCAGTGAAGGGAAGTAAAACAGGGGTGATGTGTTGATGTGAAACTTAGTGAGGAGTCGAGCTGCTGTGTTCTCAGGTGGAGGCGGGAGATGGATTTGGAGTTGAGGCCAGAGAGGAGGGAGTTGCAATAGTCTAGAGTCTAGAGTCGAAAGATGAGCGCGTGGATGACTTTTTCAAGATCAGGCTGTAGAGGATAGTTTTAATTGTACTAATTGTGCAGAGGTGGAGAAAACAGGATTAGGTGACTTTTTTGATATGTGGAAATTGAGGTGAGAGTCAAGGCTCAGTTTGATCTCAAGAGATGTCAAACTGTTCAAATACAGGGGGAAAATCGGACATAGTCACTTTAATATCTGTATTCTCCTATTCTGACCTTTTTTGTTGTATGTTTCAGGTTTGGGGTTCGATTCCCGTGCATGTCTGACGCGTACGACCGGGAGCTGCGTCGGTTGGCTCTTGCAGTGGGGGCGGAGCTCGGGTTCAGTGACTTCCTGAGAGAGGGCGTGTACTGTGTGCTGGGGGGGCCGTCCTTCGAAACCATCGCAGAGTGCCGCATGTTGAACAGGCTGGGGGCCGACGCTGTGGGTGAGTCAAGAAACATATTTGTGAAACTGATTTGTTATGTTGTTGTTTTTTTTCTCATTACCAAACCAAGTAAACCAGGACTATTAAATATACATATACTTTTCTTTAACATTATTTGGTACAATCATTATTATTATTAGTTTGTACGACGATAAACACAAAAAAAAATCCTTACATTCTTCATTCTCATTTTGCTTATTTTGTACGATCATAAATGATAAACTTCTGTGCCTTGTTTATCATTATTATTAGTTTGTACGACCATAATACAGTACAATACAAAAAAAGAAAGAAATTGGGTTACAAATTATTATATTTAGTATACATAGTATGTCATTTATTTTGCTATATATAAATATTTGAAAAGTTTCGTTATCAATGTACATAAGAAACCACATTAACACGGGTCATGAACATGGGTGGCTTAATATAAGATTTTTTTTCTTTTTCCCACTCCTTTTCGAGAAATGTGCCTTTCTGTTGCTTGTCTCCATGGAGATGTTTTAGGTCTGATCAATAACAAAAAAAACATATACATGTTTTTGTTGTTTTTTTTAACTGCTCAAAAATATCTGGAAAAAAACATAACAATCCTTTATTGGAATATGGAAAATTAGGCAAAGCAATACAGTCTTCCCGGCAACAAGCAGATGGTGTACACTACCATTCAAAAGTTTGGGGTCACATAGAAATGTCCTTATTTTTGAAAGAAAAGCACAGTTTTTTTCAATGACGATAACTTTAAACTAATCAGAAATACACTCTATACATTGCTAATGTGGTAAATGACTATTCTAGCTGCAAATGTCTGGTTTTTGGTGCAATATCTACATAGGTGTATAGAGGCCCATTTCCAGCAACTGTTACTCCAGTGTTCTAATGATACAATGTGGGTAGGCTCTAACCAGAGTAGAAAGAGAAGTGGGAGGCCCTGCTGCACAACTGAGCAAGAAGATAAGTACATTTAGAGTCTGTAGTTTTAGAAATAGACACCTCACAGGTCTTCAACTGGCAGCTTCATTAAATAGTACCTGCAAAATGCCAGTGTCAACATCTACAGTAAAGAGGTGACTCAGGGATGCTGGCCTTCAGGGCAAGGTGGCAAAGAAAAAGCCATATCTGAGACTGGCCAATAAAAGAAAAAGATTAATATGGGTAAAAGAACACAGACATTGGACAGAGGAAAATAGGAAAAAAGTGTTATGGATGGACAAATCGAAGTTTGAGGTGTCTGGATCACACAGAAGAACATTTGTGAGACGCAGAACAACTGAAAAGATGCTGGAAGAGTGTCTGACTCCATCTGTCAAACATGGTCGGGGTAATGTTGCTTTGGTGCTGGTAAGGTGGGAGATTTATTCAGGGCAAAAGGGGATTTTGAATAAGGAAGGGTATCACTCCATTTTGCAATGCCATGCCATACCCTGTGGACAGTGCTTGATTGGAGCCAATTTCATCCTACAACAGGACAATGACCCAAAGCTCACCTCCAAATTGTGCAAGAACTATTTAGAGAAGAAGCAGGCAGCTGGTGTTCTATCTGTAAGGGAGTGGCCAGCGCAGTCTCCAGATCTAAACCCCATTGAGCTGTTGTGGGAGCAGTTTGACCGTACGGTACACAAGAAGTGCCCATCCAGGTAATCCAACTTGTGGAATGGGCTTCTAGAAACATGGGGTGAAATTTCTCCAGATTACCTCAACAAATTAACAGCTAGAATGCCAAAAGTTTGCAATGCTGAAAATGCTGCAAATGGGGGATTCTTTGATGAAAGCAAAGTTTGATGGAAAAAATTATTATTTCAAATACAAATCATTATTTCTAACCTTGTCAATGTCTTGACTATATTTTCTATTCATTTTACCAATCATGGTGGTAAATAAGTTTGACGTTTCATGGAAAACACAAAATTGTCTGGGTGACCCTAAACTTTTGAATGGTAGTAATAATAAAACCTGATTATTTCTACAGTCATTAGTCCCTCTGACCGGCCCGTTTAAGATATTTTGGAAATACAAAATAAACATATTTTATCATTTTACCTCATGCACAGACTAAAACTGCATTGCTTTTATTTTAGAGGTGTTTTTTAATGACATTTTTTGTAAAACAGCCTAACTTTTCCAACTCATACTCACACTCTTAAAAAACAATGCTATTTGCTGCTTTTATAAAGAAATACAATTCATATTATGCAGAATTGAGTTAAGCATTTTTGCCTGGCCCTCCACAATATTTTCAGTTTCTCATGGAAAAAATAATTGCCCACCCCTGATCTAGAACTTACTATTAGAACATAAATCTGCATTTGAACAATATTCATTTTAGTTGCCCCCATCTGTAAATAATATTATTGGTAAATAGAAGTAGCCTACATCATGTCAAAGATGCATTGTGTAACTTTTTGGTTGGGGGTTTGTCACCTGCTTGTTTCTATGGAGATGTCATTGCTCTGCCTGGAATGTTCCACAGTATGACATTACAGCTCTACTTTACATTTATTCAATTACAGGTGGTTTTATAGCTCAAAAATACTTAGAAACAGACTGGGACTGGTAATCAGTACTACCGGGCAAATCCACCTTGAACCACATTTGGACTGGTGCGGTGACCTCCCCCTCCCCACCGGTCCTTAATTTCGAATTGATCGGGCTGGACCGGTCCAGTGGAAAAATGCCAGAGCAGAATTCAAATTTGTTCCCAGTCCAGCCATGCACAGAAAAAGAGACATTCTGACTGTGAATGGGGTCACCTCTCCACAGATCTGATCTGTAACTTGGCCTAGTTTGGTCTCCATGGAGATAGAAAGGTTTAATCCCACACTGTGAAACATTCCAAACAAAGCAATAACATCTCCATGGTGAAAAGCATCTGACAGACCCTCCACGAGAAGAATGCACCTTTAAATATGGCGTGTAATGTTAAATAAATGTGTGTTTTCTTGTTCAGGCATGAGCACGGTGCACGAGGTGATAGTGGCCCGTCACGCCGGGATGCGCTGCTTCGCTCTGTCTCTGATCAGTAACAAAGCTGTGATGGATTACGACTCAGAGGAGAGAGCCAATCACGAGGAGGTTCTGGAGACGGGGAGACTGCGCGCCGAGCAGCTCGAGAAACTCGTGTCCACTTTGGTTGGACGCATCGAGAAGAACAACAACTGCTGCTGAGAAACACTGTAAAAACAGACGCTAACAGGGCAGAATTCAGAACATTTACTGAGATATTTAGAGTTTTGACAAGTTATGTAGACTTAGATTTTATTGATCCACAAGGATAAGTGTTTGGTCACAGTAGCTCACAATCATAATATACTATAATAACAAAGAGCAACAATATAAGTGATAGTAATAAAATTCAAGGAAAAAAATCATAGAAGGTATAGGTATTAGGGATGTAACAATAACCGAAATATCATGAAATCTTATCGTCAAAAGCCTCACAATAATATCGAGAGCCATCACAATATATCAAATTACAAGTCTGTTTGCTTAATTGAAGAGTTACTGTGACTTTTATGTCTTTCTTTGTGATTTTAACATCTTTTTCATTTTGTAAAGCACTTTGAATTACTTTGTCTTGCCTTGCCATGGCGCAACAGTAGCTAAAAACACAGGGAACTACGTAGACCATGATCCTTTGGTGTTGTCCATGCAGACAAGAGAAGAAGCACTTTTAAAACTTAATTCTTCATATTATAACAGGACCAAAGGCTTTTCAATTCTTTTCACAATTTTGCGAGTCTCCTCAAAATATAAATATCATACCGTAAAATATCGTATCAAGGGATTTTGATATTCACTCAGCAGCAGCGTCTTAACAAGCTGCCAAAGCTTTCCACCCTAATCGCGTCTTCAGAGTCACTTACAGGCAGCTGGTTGGAACTGTTGATCTGCCGAACATAACGGAATGCTACAATGACATCTTTATTTATACAAGGAAAAAAAGAGAGAATACAATGACATCTAGATGAAGAAAACCATGACATTTTCTCAGATTTTGTCAGAGTTAGTATCACAAACAGTGCCCAAGGACGTCGTGATCCGCATGTTTCCAAACGTCTACCGGTTTTGTGACGTAAGCTTGAATAAAACCTGTGTTCATTTATTTCAGTATTGTTATGATCTAGGTTTGACACTAGAAATTTCTAGTATTGATTTTTTTGACAGCCCTATTCAGACTAGGTTTGAAAAATATTATTCTAACTAGATAAATGAAACTGTTATGGGTATGATTGCTTAGTTTCAATACATTCTTTGACGCAAAACTGGACTTATTTGACTATTGGGTGAATGTTTTGTACTCCAATAGAAGTCAAGCAAAGTACACTGAAACAACCAAATATACATTTAAATAATATGCAATTATTACAAATGTTTAGTTAAAAGGCTCCACAAACAAATACACTAAAAACAAAAAAAAACTTGTCAAAACTGTAAAAATGAAGTAAAATGTTTTGAATTCAGTCATTTTTAACAAATGTTCTTACTGTTATTATAAGGGCAGAGATCTTAAATCAGCTCTCCAGCCTTTATGGTCAGACTGTGTTAACCTAAAGCTTATTTAAGTCTAACTTGAGTAACTTTAATCACCATAGAACTGCCATTCACAATTGTACTTGAGTGAACTTTTTTTTATCTTAACGTCCAATTGTACTTCTGATTTTTTTTACACTCCTTCCAGTTGCTTAAATTGTAGATTTTTAGTTTTGTACTGTTTACATATTTTATTGCTTAACTTAATAACTTAAGATTATAATTAATATAGATATTTAAGGTTTTAGTGTCTGTTACAGCTGATTTTTTTTTTAAAAAGTGTGAGTAACTTAAAGGGAGGGCAATGGACCAATTTATGCTTAAATATACAGTATGTAATATGTAATTTTTAAGGTGGAGGTTCTGCCTGCTGCTCGTTTCCATGGAGATGTCGCTGCTGCTAAGTTCTGCGGTGTGGCATTAAACGTTTAGATATGTTTAATGCCATACTGTGGAACATTCCTGGCAGTGCAATATCGTCTCAAAGGAGGCAACAACTAGAAACGTTACACATTGTACCTTTGAAGTAGCATAGTGGCATTTTTAGATTTATACATTTGTATATTATTGTTAGATATTTAAGTAAAGATATAAAAAGTGTATAATGTTATAACATGCTGAATTGTTTTGGACCAAAAAGAGCCGTTTCTTGCAAAATCCTTGAAAATTACTGTTACTGAGAAGTGTACAAAGTGGTTTTATGAATGGACCTAAAACTGTAAAATAAAAACTACTTGGAAAAATAAAGCCAGTCAGCAGGAATATTTCTGAACTTTTGTTTGTATCATCTGGACAATATCAGTCGAGCCTTGATTTGAAATGTTTCCTGTATCATGTAAAGATATGCACTGTGGGTTTAAGATAGAACAGTTTACAGAGTTTTGTCCCTCACTGTTTGAACGATGCTGATAACAGCAGAATTATGACTGTATGGTTATATAATATGATCAACAACAACAAAAAAAATAGGTTCAAAATGTTTGATTCAGAATTTTAAGTTTAGAATCATTTAGAGAAAATTCAGCTACTTTGAGAAAAATGTGGTTTGTTGAACACAATACTGTACACAATACTTCATCATTTTGTTCTTAATATGTGAACAAAATATATAGATCTCGTTAATATCTAGTTTAGTCCTAATTTAGTCCTGGTTTAAAGCTGGTTTAGTCCTGATTTTAATCCAGGTTTGGACCTGGTTTAGTTCTGGTTTAGTCCTGGTTTAGACCTGGTTTAGTTTTGGCTTAGCCCTGGTTTATAGCTGGTTTAGTCCTAGTTTAGTCCTGGTTTAGTCCAGGTTTGGACCTGGTTTAGTCCTGGTTTAGACCTGGTTTAGTCCTGGTTTAGACCTGGTTTATTGCTGGTTTAGACCTGATTAAAAGCTGGATTAGACTTGATTTAGTCCTAGTTTAGTCCTGGTTTAAAGGTGGTTGAGATCTGGTTTAGTCCTGGTTTATACCTGGTTTTGTCCTGGTTTATAGCTGGTTTAGACCTAGTTTAAAGTTGGTTTAGTCCTGGTTTAGACCTGGTTTAATCCTGGTTTATAGCTGGTTTAGACCTGGTTTAGTCCTAGTTTAAACCTGGTGTAGTCCTGGTTTAGTCCTGGTTTAGACCTAGTTTAGACCTGGTTTAGACCTGGTTTAGACCTGGTTTAGTCCTAGTTTAGACCTGGTTTAGTCCTGGTTTAGACCTAGTTTAGACCTGGTTTAGTCCTGGTTTAGACCTGGTTTAGTCTAGTTTAGACCTGGTTTAGTCCTAGTTTAGCCTGGTTTAGATCTGGTTTAGTCCTGTTTAGACTGGTTTAGTCCTAGTTTAGACTGGTTTAGACCTGGTTTAGTCCTAGTTTAACCTGGTTTAGTCCTGGTTTAGACCTAGTTTAGACCTGGTTTAGTCCTGGTTTTAGTCCTAGTTTAGACCTGGTTTAGTCCTGGTTTAGTCCTAGTTTAGACCTGGTTTAGATCTGGTTTAGTGCTTGTTTAGACCTAATTAAAAGCTGGATTATATTTGATGTAGTCCTAGTTTAGTCCTGTTTTAAAGCTGTTTTAGATCTGGTTTAGTCAAGGTTTGGACCTAATTTAGACTTGGTTTAGACCTGGTTTAGATTTGGTTCGAGCTGTAAGTGTAAGATGGGACAGTTTCGTTTTGTCCCGCTCTGTCTCAGTGGCTTTGATAACAGCGGAATTATGACTGTGTGGTTATATAATATGATACAAAGAAAACAGTTTAAAAATGAAAATGAAAATGCCTGATAATTAAAGTAGCAAAAATAGCAAAAGACTTGTGTCAAAAAAGGCACAAATATACAGATTTGTGAGTGTAGTAAATCTAAACTGTATCAATATTGAGTTTGAGTGCTGTGGTGTTTTGTTCACTGTGGGAGAGTGAGCCGTTCTCTCCTGGTACACAACATAAAACCAAATATTTTTACAAGCTTTTCACAGACAATTTTCCTCCTGCACAGCTCAAATCTGATCTTTCTCTTTTGTTTTTCTTCTCTGAACCAAAACATTGCCGTCTCTGATAATTTAATCAGTGCCAGACTAAATAGGGCGCCTCTCTGAGCATGTGCAGACAGAGCCTCCGAGAACTCATCTGTATAATCAAGATGGCTGACATTTTTACACGCTGTTTCATCTGTGTTTACCTTCTATGGGCTCTTCTGTCTCCTGTACGCCGCAGAAATGTAAAAACACCTGGTTACACACACTTTTTTCCACACAGTAAGTCTATTATTAAGACTTGTTTTTTCATGTTAAATATGCACTGTGCAACTTTTCTGGTGGAGGGTTCGCTACCTGCTTGTCTCCATGGAAATGTTATCAATAGTATCACAAAGGAGATAATCAGGTTACACCACTACACTACGTTACAGGTCAGATCTGTGGAGAGTCACCCCTATTCACAGAACAAATGATTGTATTTTTGAGTGAATAAATGCCACACTGTAAAATCTAATAAGTAGATCTTACTTGAAAAAATCTTGGAAAATCTGACTAAAGTGAAGTGTGACTCTAAAAGTGAGCTACAAGTAATTCCTCAGTGGAGTGTACAGTAAATTCATCTTTCATCTAACTAAGCACAGCAAGTGAAGTGAACTTTAGTTTTCATTCATAGAACTCGAATGTTGTGAAGCTGAGCCAGTGAATCAGTCAGATCCTCAAATCTGAAATGTGTAATAACATTTACTTTAGTCCCCTTAACACCTACTGTCATAAATATGCAACAATCCATTCAAGATAGAAGCTGAGATAGTGGCTGCATTCCCCCAGTGCCGGTTAGTGCATCTGCAGGAACCTCCTAAGAACCTTTGGCAAACACTTGTTTCTAGTTGTCGCTATTGTCAAATTAATCATCTCAACTTAATTTACCATCTACTTAAAGGCAAAAACACACACAAAACATTTTTTTATATACATCTATATAAATTCAGGTGTTAATGGGTTTTTAAGAGTAAGTTCATCTTACTTGGTAAAACCATGGAAACCGACTGTCTTGAACTGAGCAGGTAAATGTTACTTATATACACACAAGTTAGAGTAAAACAGGTTCTATTCTACAATAATGTCATTTAGATCTGCATCAGGTATAAGGATTTGAATATTTATTAGTTTTTGTGAAAAACTGTAGAAAAACTTAACAATAAAAATATAGAGTTCAGTCATTCCATGTGAACTCAACCAAGACCCCCGCACTTAGGAAACAAAAAAATGTTGAATGAAGTCTGAACAGCACAGACTGAATGAACAGAGGGAGGATATAGAGACTGAATTAACAGAATCTGCAATTGGTAAGTAAGGTCTACTTATTGGATTTTACAGTGTAGTCTGTCTACATCTCTAAAGCTCAAATGCTCTGTTCCACCTTGTGATGTCATGAAGCGGTAGTTTAACTGTAACTGTTTTTACCTTTAGTTCAGTAGAGATTGTAATTCCAGGGCTGAAATCATCCAAATGATTCTGGTGAAGGTGTGTGGAGCAGAGGTGGGGACTTGCAAGTCATGACTTGAACTTGAGTCAGACTTTAGTCACTATGTTTAGGACTTGAGACTTGACTTGATGAAATGGACTAAGACTTGGGACTTGACTTGGATTTCAAGCTCAATGACTTGGGACTTGAGGAGGACTTGACTTGAGAAGACTTGATGCTTCTCCTAATTATATATATATATATATATATGTTTTTAGAAAAGACTTTTCTCTTTACACTTGATAAATGTGGTGTTTAAATTTTACAGGAACAAACTGAGATACCATATCATCAAATATACTACAGTAATATACAGTACAATAGAGTAATAAGGAGTACAACATAGTATGTACAGTACAATAAAGTACAATACAGTATATACAGTACAATACAGTCAAACAGAGGGAACTACAAAGAACATGATTCTTTCATTTCAGTGCAGACAAAATAACCACAATTTAAAATCTGAATTCTTTCTATTTGCAGTGATTCGCACTAAGATCTTGTCAAGACTTTTAAAAAGGAAAAATATGCATTTCTACAACTCTTATATAAATACTCAAATATAAATACACCGTGAAGTCTAAGCTATATTTGGTTCTTTGGTTTAAGACTTGAAATGACTTGAAGCTCAAAGCAGATGACTTGGACTCGACTTGGACTTACCTGTCTTTGACTTGGGACTTGACTCAGACTTGAGGTCAAAGACTTGAGACTTACTTGAGACTTGCAAAACAAAGACTTGGTCCCAACTCTAGCATGGAGTTTAAAAAACACAGTGGAGCACTTGCTGTATCACCACATGACATCACAAGGTGGAACAGAGTGTTTTCTGTTTGAGATAAAAATGCAGGGTTTGTGTGTTAAACATGTGTGAATGAAACAAAACACAACTCCAGGTCTGTTTGTGATGAGGAAACTACATTAGAACACAGATCAGAAAATAGTGTCATGGGCCTTTAAATGTGTCTCCATGGAAATGTTGTTCTTGTGGCTGTAATATTCCACAGTACAGCATTAAACGTATATATCTCCATGGAGAAAGTTCCAAAGTATGATTTTTTTTTTTTTTATTATATCAAACTGGGTTCAAACTTTTTATTTCTATTGAATCATACAGAAGACGTGCCACCTCCAGAATGCCAGAATACCTTTAAATAAAAAAATTATAAAAATAAAAAGAATATGAAAATTCATTTTATCTCATTAAGAAAGAATTCTGCAGTGCATTTTTTTCTTCCCAGATAATCCCCTTATTCTCACAATCGGTTTGACATTGTTTTATTTCTGAGCGCGTTTTGTTTTTAGTTGTTTCGTTTCCATGACGTCAGCGCCTCAGACCCAGGGCCAAAGGGAAGGTCATGAGAAATATTTACAACAAGCTCCGCCCCCTGTGTGCAGAGCCAGGAGCTGCAGGTGTACACAAGAAACACAAGATTTAAACGAAAGGAGAAAGAGAGAGGGAGAGAGAGAGGAGGCAGAGGGGAGGAGGGAATGGGAGGAGAAAGGAGGAGAGGAAGAATGAGAGGAATAGAGAGAGAGAAGATAGAGGAGAGGAGGAGAGAGAGAACAGAAGGAGAAGATAAAGGAGAGGAGGAAAGGAGAGAGAGAGGAGAAGAGGAAAGGAGACAGAGGAGAGGAGGAAAGGAGAGAGAGGAGAGGAGAAAGAGGAGAGAGAGAGGAGAGGAGGGGAGAAGATAGAGGAAAGGAAGGATGAGGAGAGGAGGAGAGTAGAGTGAAAGAAGGACAGAGAGAGGAGAAGAGGGGAGGAAATAAAGGAGGGGAGAAAAGGAGGAGAATAAAGGAGAGGAGAGAAAGGAGAGAGAGAGGAGAGAGAGGGAGAGAGGAGATGAGAGGAGAGAGAGAGAGGATGAGAGAGGAGAGAGAGAGAGTAGAGTGAGAAAGAAGGATAGAGAGAGAGGAGAAGAGGGGAGGAGATAGAGGAGAAAGAGGAGAAGATGAAATAAGACAGAGGAGAGGACAGAAGAGGGGGAGGAGAGTTTCCATGGAATCCTGCAGGTGACTTCTAGAAGTTCAGGAACCTTTCAAGTTCTCAGTGTTGCGTTTGTGGTGGGAAGATCAGCAGCTGCTTGTCTCCGTGGAGATAGTGTAACACTGCAGTCAAAACTCAAACATCTCCATGGAGCAGGTGGTGGATCCTGCAACAGAAAAGTTAACACATACGTCAAGTCTAAAAATAATACTTTTACTCAAGTACAAGTCTGTGAAATGTTTTATAATGAGCTGAAGATGATGTGATGAGAATAAAAACACTGTCTTCAGACAATAGAATGTGATTTTCAACATTAAATCATAGTGCTTTCTTTTCTATTCCCATGTGTGTGATCTCTCAGTGGTCCAGATGGTTCCATAGTGGTCCATGTGTGTGTACTAGTCTATGTGCTCTTATATTTGTTCTGATCCAGCTCCAGATCATTCTGAAGACATTCAGGAAAGACTCTCCTCTGTCTTGTCAGTGGGACTTTTATCGTACTGATCAGAGGTGGGACCAAGTATTTGTTTTGCAAGTCTCAAATAAGACTCAAGTCTTTGTCCTCAAGTTCGAGTCAAGTCCCAAGTCAAACACAGGCAAGTCCAAGTTAAGTCTTGAGTCACTGGTCCATAAATCCAAGTCAAGTCCAAGTCATCTGCTTTGAGCTTCAAGTCATGTCAAGTCTTTAAACCAAATATAGGTTAGATTTTTGCAATTTACATGAATTTTAAACTAAATTGTACTTTAAAAAGTCATGGTATATTTATATATGAGTATATTATTATATAAGAGTTGTAGAAATGCAAATTTTCCTTTTTAAATGTCTTGACAAGATCACAAGTGTGAATCATCACGGTCAGAACAGAAATAATCCAGATTTAAAAGTGCTAAATAACAATTATTTTATCATGTATTCTGCACTGAAATGGAAGGATCATGTTCTTTGTAGTTCCCTCTGTTGTACTGGAGTGTACTCTATATTACTTTACTACTGTATAGTACTGCATATAATGTATTATACTGCATTGTACTGTATATTACTGTAGTACATTTAAGGATACCATATCTCAGTACTTCAGTTCCATCCGAAGTAACAGAGAACTGGGAGGGACATGTTCCAGTTTGTTTCTGTAAAATCAAGCACAGCATGTATCAGCTGAAAAGAGAAAAGTGTTTTTTAAAAATATATATGTATTTTAAAAGAAGCAGCAAGTCCTCTGAAGTCACAGGCCTCAAGTCCAAGTCCAGCCCCAAGTTTAGTCCATTTATTTTAGTGTAAAAATAAAACACCTCTGTGTGTTATCTGTTTACTCTCAAAAACATTAATATAACTCTTGATTTCGGGGTTAAACAGGAACTTTGGTCCAGTGTTATTTAAGTAACCTTTCCAAAAATGTTAACTTAACTCTAGAAAAGATTGGACTCATATAAACCCTGAGAAAATGTTGATTCTGTAAGAGTCAACTTTAACATTTCACATTTTGCTGTGTGAAGAATCGATCTCGCTCACAGAACAAATATTATATCTTTAAGCAGTAAATAAGACCTGTAGTGTTTAGACAGACTGGGCGGCAGATGGTGGAGCGTTCGTCCACTGATCTGGTTGACAGTTCAAATTTCACTCTTGACATAAACATCATTGTGAGTGGTCAGATCCACTGACCCACAGGTTGGATGGTGTGATTCCAGCTCCCACAGATGAATGCTGTTGTTGTGTCCTTGGGCAAGACACTTATCCCACCGTGCCCCCAGTGTCTGTGTACACTGGTGTGTGAGGGCGTGTGTGAATGAGTGGTTCCTTGCTGTAAAGTACTTTGTGTGCCTTGAAGATGGAAAAGCACTATAGAAAAATGTGACCATTTATTGTGGACAGTTTTAACTAAAGCATTAAAATCTCCATGGAGACAAAAAGACTGCAGAAGATTACACAGTGCATCTTAAAATGTGTTCTTTTCTTGTGTCACTGTAGATTCAGACCAGAGACCAGGACAGAGCACGTTTTGAGCTGTTTATAGGAAAAAGGAAATCTGTGTCTGTTTATCTGTGAGACCCGTATAAAGTGGAGTGGTATGTGACTGTTAAAGAAGAACTGTGAGGGCCTCGGGCTGGTTTACACTTTACCTGCGCTACATCGCCCTCTGCTGGCAGGTCCATGTCAATGATGGCAATTTGCTTCTATGAAAGTGAAAGTTTCTTTTATGACAGTAGGAGACAGGTGTTCTCATAATTTACACACTCACCTTTATTTAACACATCCCACTCACTCATGTTCATTTAGCATCAGAACTTATTTTATCAACAGGGCTGGCTAATGTTGCAACCTCATGTAAACCGCACAGACAGTGGCATTTTCTGCACTCAGGCTGCACGCACATCTACTGTTTACAAACCATAGACCGTATATACGAATGGACAATGTGCCAAACAAATAATCCATCCATATATTCGCCACATTGTTGTATAAGTCGCAGGGTTTAGAGGCTTATATTGTGAAAGGCCTGTTTGACGTAACCCCACACATTTACAGTTCACCTGATAAACCCTATCCAAAAACATTATTAAAAAATATAGTTAATAATATTTACTTTCTGTGATGTGAAGCCCAGTCCGTGTTTTTGTGACATGACGAAAGCTGCAGCTCTGAGGGAGTTCACACCATCTGGTACTGTTATTTTCTCACTCGTCCACGTAGTATCACTGAAAAATGATGTGCATAATAATTACATATTCATATATACATTTTATGAATACATTTGAATATTTCAGATGGTGGTTATGTACCCCATTGTTGCATCTAACCACATCAGAGATTCAGCTCCATCCATAAAATGGTACCAGTATTTCTCTATCATATCTGCATCCCAGAGAAAAGACATTCGGTTAGAAAAACAGAATTATTTTTTCGTGATTACTACAGTGGTAATTTCCTCACTATACCTTGGGTAGAGCCATCAAATGACTGGGTTTTATACAATTTCCCATTTGTCAACATCCGAACAAAACATTCCTTTATAAAGAGATAGAAAATGTCATCAGTTTTAGTAGATGAAATGTAGGAGCAAGTAACACAAACAACAAGTGTTTAGTCTAAAAATATGTGTCAAGCAATGGAGTGTGGTGTAAGGAATACAAAGAGCAGAGTGTCAATTGCACAATTATCTGCTATCATATCAATAGCCCTGGAGCTAAGCCTGGAACCCTGCACCAGAATGACCATATTATAGTAAACCAGAGTCAATTCCATACAAAGGAGGCATATACGTTACAGCCTGGGTGAATGGTTTAGGATTTGCATAGATAACAAAACCTTATATGAATCTTATAGGTACTTAATGAAGACTTATCCTCTGGTTAAACAAACACATTTAAATATATTATTTGTATTCCTACAAATAAAAGAAAATGGCAAGTAAACCTTGTAAGCTTACCTGTTCCACTTCAAAGTGTGTGGAAACCTCTGGAGCAGAGTCGTGCATGCCCATGATGACGATGCCCACCAGAGAGCCACTGTCAGGCCCAGTGACACTGATGGTCACCTGCTCCCCTGGCTGGGCTGCCTTACTGCTCCAGTTGAGAGAGATCTAAAAGAAACACACATGTAAAAAAAAAAAAAAAAAAAAAAAAATCTTGTTTCTTGTTATTTATTCTTTATTTAACCAGGGTAGTCCCACAAAGATTTAGATTCATTTTCAGGCAGGTCCTTCCTCCAGAGGGGACCTGTTTTTTGTGGTAGGGAAATTCAGAGCACTTGGAAGAACCCTATGCAGACACTGGGACAGCATGCAAACTGAAACACAGAAAGGACCAGCACTACTCAGGACTCAAACTCTCAAACTGCTGTGAGGCTAAAGCACTAACTGATTCATATACAGCAATGTTTCCCAAACTTTTGTTCTGGGGACCCATATTTTAAAAGTCACAAACGCAACCCAAGTCAATAGACATTATTCGTAAATCACAAAATAAAGGTAGATTTGATCATTATGGAACATTAATGAGGATATTTTATTGTTGACTGAGTGATCGTGTCTCTCTGAACAATTAGTATTACTCAAATTCTAAACAATGAAAAACAGTCACTGAACCAGCAATAAAAGGACCCATAAGTCGTCTATTTGGACATTAAATGTAGCCCTTTTTTTTTTTTTTTTTCAACATTCAATTGAACCAGCAATATTGGAACAAAATAAATAATTACAAAAAGATTAGAAATTATACAAAACATGTCTTAACATTTGAACATTTCTAATGAGACAGGTGGGCCTGTCTGTGTTTTTGTAGTGCGTTCCTATCCGGGGTGCAGGAGGAGAGGGCAGCAGCAGATCAGGCGACCCAAAAAAAATCTCTTGCAACTCACCTGAGGGTCGCAATCCAGTCTTTGGGAAACAATGATATACAGTACATAACACATAACACTTTTGTTAAACAATCACTTATTAATGGGTAATTGAAAATTGGAAATGTCAGCTACTTGTTATTCAGCTGTTAGTTGACTAACTGCGAAGCATTTATTAATAGTTTATTTACTCCACTGTCTTTAGTAAATACGGTAAGTGCATTAGTAGAAAAAAGTAGGCACAAGCTAATTAATATATCACACTTCATATACCTCTTGCTGTTTGACCAGAAGATCTGCGGTGTCACTCATGATCTCCCCGTTAGCGAGGACACAGTAGACAGTCACACAGGCCTGAGGGACCCAGGCTGCTGTGGGAGTCAGAGAGAAAGAACCAAATGTCTTTGTCCCAGCAGCCACAACCTGCCCCCTGGATTTCACCTGGAAGAGCACACAATGGCACAGGGACATGAGAAATTCTGAGTGAACTTTACTGTATAGAACTGTATTGTGCTTACTAAAGAAAAGACTTATTAAAAAATGACGTGACACATACCACGTAGTGAAGCAGTTTAGGCTCGACTGAGCTCTCCAAGGTGATCTGAACAGGTGATCCTATCTGAAATTATGGATTAAAAATGCAGTATGTGTAACAGAAAAAAAAAACAAATGTGTGTACTCTACAGGTTTGGATTTTTGATTAAGGAAAAGTGCATCTTGAGGATACCTGTGTGGGAGTTATTGGAGAGATCTGGATATAGGAAGCACTTGGAGATGGGTGAATTCTGGAGAGATTTATAGCAACAACGCTGGAGTGGAATCTTGCCTGTTTGTAAAAATAACAAAACCTTTTCACAACGACATGTTTACTCATTGAAACATTTTAGGGAGGGCGATATTTTGTTCTATACTGAAACTACTCATCTTACACTGTGAAACTGCCGAACACTGGCCTCCCCCCTGAGGATCCACATACCATTTAAATCAAAATGCTCACCTGAATAAAAAGCGCCTCTACTTCAGCCTGTAATCTGAAGCTCACGCGGACAATCCCGTCTTCAGGCACCGGACGTGAGAGAGACGTGGGCTCACCAGTGTCCATGGAGGTCTGAGTTATCTCAATCCACACAGACTCACGCATATCTGCTGAGCTCAAGGACTGCTGGTCAAAGCGAGAGATCTTGAGCTGTGGAAAAAAAAGTTATTACAAAAACTAATTTGTGTGGAGAAAGTACACACATTTGTCCAAAAGTGTGACTACATTTAATTACAAAAATAAATAAATTAAATATAGTAAAGTAGTAAAGGTAGTCAAATAAACTAAACAATGAATCTATTCAAAAATAAAATAATTGTCTGTATTATTGGTATAGTATAGGGGTGTAACGATATCCAAGTCTCACAATACAATATTGTCATATTGCGATATTTTGTGGAGGTTAAAGAGCTAAAAGTGTTAATATGCTACTTTTTCCTCTTAAAGTGCCTTGACAAGACTTAATCCAAAGAACCTTAAAAGTGCTTAGAACTGTTATTTCTTCTTGTAGTCGACACTGAAATGGAGCAAAGGATCATGGTCTATGTAGTTCCCTCTGTCTTTTTTAGATATTGCTGCACCATAACTCTTCAT